>NC_058139.1:22955788-23139393 GCF_011075055.1 Mangifera indica | reverse complement strand
CAAAAACTAATTCACCTATTGAAGTGATTGTTGGGGTTGACGCAAAAAACATTTCCTCCAATGTTTTAGCTAGAGTCTCATAGCAAGCATGAGCATTAAGATCCACCTTCCTGCCTATTGGAAGTCCATCCATATTCACTTTGACAAAACCAAGATGTCCTTTTTCATTAAACATATTGTTGGTTTTGTTATTAGAATTGCAAATTTTCTTCTTCAAAGTATCCTTTGATTTCTCTTTTTCACTGCCAACTTTTTTCTTCGTCAGATCTTGGAGCCTTTGCTTGGTTAACCAAACTGTTCATCCTACAAGCCCTTATTGGGGCCATCCCACAAGCTGACTGTTTTTCTCCAAACAAATTATAATAAATGATTAACATAATAAAATGAAATAACCAAAAACAAAAAGAATAATTAATTTACCAAAAAGGTAAGTCACAGTGACTAAAATGAAATCCCAGTTACAGAAAATAACCAATTTAATCAATTGAGGGGAAAGACTAATAGGAATAAACAGAAATAGACAAGACTCTATCAACAGAATACATAACAAGAATAAAGGGATTTGGAACAGAGTGTATTTAACACCACCTGTTACAACACAATCAGAGCCAAACACGACTAGCCATAAGAGGAAATAACTTCAAAAACAATACATCACAGTTCAATGATAGAAAAGAATCAAAATTAGCACAAGTTATTGGCAATTAAAAATAACATAATCAAGAAGTATTTATAGGAAAAGGTTGATATTGCTAATCTAAGTAAAGCTGGTTAGTTTTATTTGTAACAGGATTACTTCACTCAATATTGAGGAGCAACGTACAGCTTCTTCACTCATTTGAGTTGAGTTTTTCATGTTTCTTGATGTTAATATGATAAACATACAGAACCTTAGATATTTTTTTCTCATCTTTCTTCAACTTTTCTTAGCTACCATGACTATACAAACATCTTTGCAACATATTCATAAACAGAGCACATAAATTTATGGTGTGTGTAACACGTTTAACCTGATATTGGGAGGGGATCCGCCCTCATGGGAAACCGAGTCAGGAGCTCTCTTACTTCCCGAAACAGCAGAAAGGAAATCCTTAGCAGTTAAAATTCTGTCACACTCACCCCATGCACTTCTCTTACTTTTCCCACCACCACCAACAAGACCCAGAGACCCAGACCCAGCCCAGCCCTGCCCCAGCCCCAGCCCCAGCTCCAGCTCATCACTCACCCCTGGGTAGTGATCATATTCTTTCTCAACTTTTGATATAGTTAACTCATTTGCAGAACCACCAAGTAAACCAAGGCCACCTTGCATGACAGCAAGAAGAAGAAGAAGAAGAAGCAAGAGAAGAAATAGTTTTTCAAGATTTGACAGCCAGAGGGGGAGAGAGAGAGAGAGAGAGTGTGTGCGTGTGTATAGAACCGGAAAGAGAGGACGGATTTTGATGTTTTCGGTGGAAATAGTAATTAAAGATTAAAGAATGGAAAGAGGTAGTTTGAGAAAAATGGTGGAGGAAGTGACGATGCTGGGACCCATATGTCTGCTAGTGCGCCTAGCACTCTCACTAGTCACTACTCCCTACTCCATTTTTTCTTGACATGATCATATTACTATATACATGAAAAATGATGGCTTGTCGCAACTTTTTGTTATGGGAAATTACCTTCTTAGACCTTCAGATGTCAACTGACAACTGGTTTACCTGCTATAAAGTAATCACTTGATATAAAAAAAATGTTTAATACTCAAATATTACTCTTCTCCATTTAATTCCATTTTTACTCCTTGTTCTTTTTTCTTCTTACCCTTGTTCTTCTAACACTAAATCTTGCTCAAGTCTAAGTCAATGTGTTACTTGTTAACTAATTATAATGCTTCCTAGGAGAGATTGCCTAGAGTTAAAAACTCTTTCATCCAAGAAACAGAACTTCTGATGAAAAAAAAATTATACTAGTAATGAATTAAAGAATAGGAAATTAAATTAGAAAGCTTAGGTGTAATATAGCCATGACATATATTTAAAAAAATAATAAAGGCGTAAGTGTTAGAGGTTTAGTCTTTTTACAAGCAAAACCATATTCTAATAATAATCTTGTCAATGCAAACTAAATTCCTCTCTTTCATCCCAAGTGCTGTCCACTATTTTATAGACAAAGGGCACAAAACCTTATTTTAAAAAGTTGAAAAGTCAACCCTAAACTTTAACGCATGATATGTTGCAATCCCAGTGGATTACTTTATAACCTATCAAAACGGAAAGATATTAGCGTTTTTTAAATCAATTAAAAATTTCCTTATAAAATTCTTAGAGATAAATCTCATATCAATAAGGATGGAAAAAATATTAATTATATATTAACATTTCATATTATTGAAAATGATAAGAAACATTAGCTAGATAAATTGTGGGTAATGAATATCTAAAATTATGAAGACATGAACACCTAAAAATTGCCATTGACAATATCTTAAAAATAAGTTTTTAGACTAGGATATTGCATTCCTTAAACTATAGACAAAAGGTTCATTAATTTAGATGAAATAAAATAAGAAAGCTAAAACACACATTTTTCTTAATAATTTATTTTGAATATTCGTTCAAAAATTATATAAACTTAAAACTCTGATTTGCATAAAATCATATATTCCCGCTACTAATATCCATTTTCAGGCATCCCAAAGTTGCAATATCCAATCAAGCATTCATACCAACTACAATCTTCATACCATCATCACGAAATCCACCCTAAACAACTCACCACATTACATCAAACTTATGCACTAAGTAGTTACATAATTCAAGACATATTTACAATCTCTAATTCACATGATAATCTATCCATAATCACTATCAATGCTCCACGGATATTATTCAAGGCTCCAAATCTCTCAACACCCCTTCTTTTTTCTCTACTTCATTCTAAAAATAATTAAAGAATAATGAGCCAAACACAACTAGGTTCCTTTTATTTTTCCAGAAAAATGTCATACATGAATGTGTAGTATGTTACCTAAACATGATAGTTTTTGAAACCCCTGCAAAACGCATTTTTATCCAATATTCAAATATGTTAACCACACATGGGTGTGTATACCAACATACACGGGCGTGCATATGTCTCAAACTTAGCCAAAAGACCAGCAACACATGAGAAAAAGACCATTTTACCCTTGCCATTACATACACAGGTGTGTGACCTACCTACACGATCATACAACCCAAAAATCACATTCATGCATCAAATAAGAACAAGCAAGAACGTAAAAGACCAAAGTACACCTAAGCATACATGTGGGTTTACAATCAATTAGGACATTATCGCCATATGGTTCAATATAATTGTCGCCTCCCTGCAGAAGATTTACAAGTTGGAGACTACTTGTACTTCATGTATCATAGTTAACATGTGCATTCTCCTCAAACTCTAGCTCATTGAAAGGTATATCAACCATGTCATTCTCGTCAAAGTCACCTCAATTTGGAACCTTTTTTTGGTCTCTATGAACCCATTCCTCAGTAGTATATAATACATCATGATGAAAATCTTCAAACTCTTTCTCACAAGCTTCTTATTTCAGATTTAACCCAATATTTTCAACCACTAAGCCATCATCATCACCATCATAGTAGCCACTACTTTCTACTACTCCTCGTACTTCGATAAGGGTAGTGGTAATAAAAACTGGAACACATTCCTCAAAAAAGTTAGACAAGTTAATAAGATACTCAACATCTTCATCATTTTTTATTTTGACAAGACATTTGAGGTCGAGTCATTTTGGTTTCATACATAACTGAATATAGTTCATGGATCAGTTGATATGACATTTTTCACTCAACAATTATATTAATCCATTAACTATCATTTTCTTTGAAATTTTAATCACTTTTCTATCACCTCCAGTGTATTCCATTATATTTTAATCACTTTCGATCTATTATCCTCCATATCGAATTGATGCATAACATGTTATTTCGATTGATCCCACAATGACCAATATTGATTACAAATTTTATCTTCATATTAAACTGTATAAATATAATCACCTTTATTTCAAGAGCAAAAATTCAATTTACCATTTTTTTGGGTAATAGGGATTGTAATGTTTTTATAGTTTCACGGGGATTTGAATTACATAATTTACATGGTTTTAAAGATTTAGAGTTTTGTTGTAAATAAATCGATCTATATCATATATTATGGTTACATGTATTCCAAAATTTTACTTAAAATCATAGCCAATAATATACTCCTATTAATTTGACACAGATTTTGTAAAATATCAATTTACCCTCAAATGTAAAATATCACTTTAGCCCACATCGTTAACTATCAATTTAGCCCCCCAATTTTCAAGTAAAATTCTATGTACACCATACATTAGCAAATATCATTTAACCCCATATTGTAAATGTCCCTTCACCCTACATATTGTCTAATATCTAAAACACTCTTAATTGTAATGTCGAAATCCCTTTATAATTTTCTAACATCACAAATTTTAGACACAATTCTATACAAGTATTAAAAACACTCTATTAATTAATGGATAAATAAGGTTTTGGGTTAAAATTCGTATAAATAAATTGATATCATAAACTGATTTCCTTCGAATCAAACTTAGAAACACGAACTTATTTTCTTCCAATTGGACTCACAGTGTCAAATACTGAGTGAAACTAAAAATCTGAATGGCATAAAAAACGCATGAAAGGTTAGGTTTTATATAGAATGTATGAAAGGTATTTTTGGTATTATTTAAAAATATATGAGTATTTTCATTTAAATAGTTTGAATTTTTGACATTTGTGTTTGAGTCCTTCAAAAGTGAGTACTTTTGCTTTGTGCACTTGACTTTTGTGTATTTAATTTAATTTCCCGAAAAAATCAATTTCTGTTAATATAAAATATAGCAAAAGTGCTAATATCATGAAATCTAAATCAATTTCTATTATTTTAGGAAAAAGAGTTGAATGACGTTAGGGAAACACGCAAAAGATAAAAGATTTGGTAAAGAATTTAAGAAAGATGTAAAGATGGAATAAAATAATTGTTTTAAATAGGATTAAATTCGATCCAATTAATTGGATTCAGTTTAGTATTTAATTCAATTTAGGTCAAATTTGATTTAGAATTTTAGTTAACTCAAATTGAGATCAATTAAAAAAAATTTTTATTGTTTATCTAATTAATAATATTATTTATTCTATTAATGATTTTTTATTCTACCTAGCCATTCTCCAACAATCTCTCTAACTAATTCAAACAAGCTTCAAACTTAAATTTACCGTCAAAATTTTGAGTCATGTTGGAGCCAAACCCCAGTTTCAAAAGTTAGACGTTATACAGCATGAATATATATGTCGCAACAGTATAGCGAAATGAGTCTCTTAATAAATATATGTAACATGCATTAGTTAGTGAGAAGACGGAATTAGAGGAGATGATGATTCCGGCATATTGATGGAAACCGAAAGTTTCTCCAAATATCAGTACGAGCATCACCGGAACGTGATCCAATTCCATTAAAGTCATTACTTTTCATAGACATCATAAAACATAAAATTCTGGGATACTTGCCACAATTTCAGATCAAAACAAAACTTGTTTCAAACTCAGTATCCACCTACATTCATGGATGGACCAATTTCATTTTCTTTCTTGGTTCATCAGCGAAAACTCGACCGGCATGGATACTATAATCAACGGAGAATAATACATGAAAAAATTAACAGGTAGGTATAACTTTTGTGTACAAGGAAAAGAATGAATAATACATGAATAAAAGGTCAGGAATGAGGAACCACATCATCTAACCCAACCTAATTAAACCTCTTTCTTTCCGGCTACACCCATGCATGTATACTCTTCCACCAACTGGAGCTCCTTACATTCCAAACCACCACGTTACTTTTTTCCATTCAATCATTTAAAAGAAGCTAGTATTGTTATGCGACGGGCTCCGAATCATCCGCCCGTTAACCCTTCTCTTCTTTCTTCTCTTCGTTGGAGCCGTACAGCAAACAATGGAGAATTCGCATCCACATACTTTACCAAAGCAAGAAAACATCCCCGGACTGTGGCCGCCGTCAATGTGCCTGCGACTGTGCCTTCCTGTAGATTTTCCTCCGCTGACACCATTGCTGCTGGACGGGAAACTCGAGTCGTATAACGGTGGCAGTTCTGCCCTCCAACGCTCCAGCTTCGATTGAAGTCCTTCCACGCTGCTGTCCACGTCCCATTTTTGAATTATCGAACCATCCTCGTCGTTCGTTCTCTGTAACAGCTTCTCCTTGGCCTTTGCTGCCGCTACTTCCGACGGCGACGGACCTAATTCGGATTCGGTCAACATTGCCGTGCCTTTGAAAGTTTTAAATTTATTCGGGGCTCCGTTTTCGTTTCCAGTATTACCTGGAGGAGTCAGTTTCTTGGGCTTCCCAGAAAAATCAGTAGATCCGCTTACCACTGAACCAGCTGATTTTTTTAAGGGTTTCCCAACTTCCACCACGCTACCCAATGGAGTTCCCTTCCTAGATATACCCTTAATTGCAATAGCATTCGACCCACTAGCAATCGACCTGGTTTTCTTGGTTTGGTTGAACGGTTCATTGCTGCTGACCGTTGATCCGCCTTCAGCGATCCTAACCGTGGATTTTCTACCTCCTTCCAACCTGAGCATGGAACTTGAATCGCTTTTAGTCCGACGTAATTCGGGTTTCCCGAGGAGAAACGAGAAGGAGTTTTGATTATGACTTGCGGTGCTAGCGTTGGGATTACTGTGAAATGGATCCTCCTCGCCCATCAAATGACGGTAACCAACCGCGGAGCCAAGCTGCGTGTACAGCGGCATGCTCCGCATGGAGCTATCAAGGAGAGACACGCCAACGTTCAAGATCCCCTGTGGTCTCCCCGACGGGCGACGAACTTGCAACGCCACGAATGTCATTCCCAAATGCTTGTGATTCGGCTGACGGCGCGATCTTTGGAGCGGATGGATTAGATTCCCGACTATAACACGGACGGTCCCGACGTGAATGTCACGAAACCAATGTAAAGCATAGATTTCAATCATCACAGCCGACGTGTCATTCCGAATAAACTCCTCATCAACCCGAAAAACAAATTTGTCATTCCAGGTAGGGTTGTTTCGTCCGTGCGCGTCCACACGTGTCGACAGTTTGCGGTCAGGATGAATCCACGCGACGGCGTAGGCTCGCATGGAGCGGGAGACGGGACTCAGGTCTTGTGCGGAAATGATATTGACTTCCAGGAGC
The DNA here is from genome assembly GCF_011075055.1 of Mangifera indica. NCBI lineage: Eukaryota > Viridiplantae > Streptophyta > Magnoliopsida > Sapindales > Anacardiaceae > Mangifera > Mangifera indica. Next base: position 23,132,119 of record NC_058139.1, on the reverse strand, counting down.
TGAAACGGAGCAAGAATATTCGATGACATGTTTGTACAAATTGTCTTTTATTAACGTTTCAGGTGATTGGAAGGACCCACGTCTCGCCGACCCGACCCGACGAGACGTCGGAGCCAGCTGGCTTGAAAACAGGAGGAAGAGGAGGAGATATAATAAGCGATGGTAAGAAAAGAATGAAAATTCGATTGTGTTAAAATGGCGAAAGATTAGGGGAATATACATGGTATTTGCTTCTTTAGAAATTGACCACGGGTGGTTTGTTTTCTGTTAAAATATGATTGGATTTATTTATAATTAGTAATTTAACATAAAACTTTTCACTTGGCATATGTTCAGTGAAATTACAGGTCATTATGGTTATAATGAGGAAATATTTTCTGGATGTACCTATTTTTAGTTTCGATTGTTACCCTAAACAGTTTATGTTTCATATCGACTGCTAACAACTACTCTTATGTACATTTTCTAATATCATCTCTATTATCTTTCAGGAAAAGATAATTCTGTGAGTGTTTTACATATTTATTTTGCTGTGAGTCTAAAAATGGTTAAGGGGAGTTTGTCCCGTAAGGATGAGGCAGAAATGAGCAGAGCAGTGGAAAGAAAGAAGATCACGATGGCACTGACACCTAACAATTGGGATTACATGTGGCACCTCCAGCTTGCTCCCCACCCCTACAATTAGGAAATTCCAATTTCAGAAACTTGAACCAAACCACATCCCCGATCTCTTTCTACCTCGTCTCCAAGGATCTGTCCATGAATTTGATTTACCAGCATTCTTAAAGGGCAGGTAAGAAAAGAATCTCATTTTCTTCGTGCATATATTTATAATATAAGTTTAATGTTATGCATGTGTGTGTATACATACATAGAGAGAGAGAGAGAGATGACGCGGTCCTTCATATTTGCGCTTTCCACCTATAATATTGAGGTGGATTCTTAGAACTTTTATTTGTTGGAAACAGTGACGATTATTACAGAAACTAGATAAGTTTTTGTCCTCTTTCGGGACCAAAAGGCATAGAAACTGGGTCGTTTCAATTTGGTTTCGGGTCTGGTGTGAACTTTCAGGTTCACGGGATTCCCGAGAGAGTCTGAGTCGCCCTTTGCTTGAAAAGGAGTATCACGTATTTCTTTGTATTCCCGCATCAGCTACCCTTAATTTATATTGCCAACTCAATTATCTGCATCAAATATTTGTTTTTTAATGTTTGACTTGTTCATTGACAGCATACAATTTTACAATCTCAAGACATCACCAAAAACTTTGCATTAAAAGCTATCTTATCTAGATTTATCGCCATGCGTCTGCCAAGTTTATCAACCCCAGTGAGAGAAAACTCCCTTCCTCTGTCGGCATTCGAAGACAGTCAAATTAGTATAGACGGAGACAGCACCAAACACGTTCCATTTCATGGCTTGCCTAATCACAGCTCGACACCATTGGCTGGCAGTTCATCTCCAGGCTCTTACTCAGATTCTGCTTTCTCTGAATCTAATCAAAAAACTGATTTCGGCCCTCAGGGCTTAAGGAGGGCTCTTTCTGGAGGAAACTTAGAAGGATTAATAGCTTACAATTCGGAAGAGTTCCGGAATTCGACAACACAGAAGAGGTCTTTGCGTAAACAATATTACACTTACACAATGTTGAGGAGTGCTCCATCTTTTAGCATATTCAATAACACGTTTGATGGGGTTGAAGATGGAAAAAAGAATGGCCAACAAGATGTTCAGAAAGAAGAACCGTTGGCGAGAACTGTAACGATTGGAGATTACATAGAAGATGCAGATAATGGTGACTTCACCTTTGGGAAGAAAATTGACATGGGGTTAATTGCGGAGGAGGGGGAAGATTTCGAAGAAGGAATTTATGTAACTAATCAAAATTTGATCTTTGATGAAGAAATGGAACCACCTAGTCCTCCCATGTACCTCGCCACCGGACTAGGCATTGATGTTGCAGCTTGGTTTGATGGCGTTGGAGTTGTTGATTTAGTTCCTATGAATAATTTTGATGAGATTGGCAATATGGAGGAGTACTATAAGAGAATGGTTGATGAGTACCCCTGTCATCCTTTGTATCTAAGAAATTATGCTCAGCTCTTACAGGTTAGATAACTTGTTTTTCTGCTTTTGTGATTCTGATTCAATTAAAATCATCAACAGTTAAGCTTCCTTTGGGTGAAGGAACTGCAATCTGATTCAATAGATGTCTAAGTCGTCTGCTTGGTCAAATTCTAAATTCTATTTGAGCAAAAACTTATTGTCTGCTCCTTGTGCAGCTGTCATTTGCTAATGAATTTATGGGTTATGTATCTGTGCTGTTCCTTGCGATCTAGATCTTGTGCTGTCCTCCGTTCCAGAGGATGAGCTTAGATTTTCTCGACTTGGTCTTGTTTGTGCAATCCAAAAAAAAAACTTATTATCTGTTACTGACAGTACAAGGGTGACCTTCGTGGAGCTGAAGACTACTTTCATCGCGCTACATTAGCAGATCCTGGAGATGCTGAAACTTTGATGCAGTATGCTAAAGTTGTTTGGGAGCTCCACCATGACCACGTTAGAGCCACGACTTACTTTGAACGTGCAGCTCAAGCTGCTCCTCACGATTGGTGAGTACTCACTTGCATTATGTCCTTCAGAAGAAAAGCACCGGATTTATTGTTTATAAAATTTAGCTGACTTCTAGAGCAAGATTGGCTTTCAGATTTATGTTTGAAATCTCTGAAATCTAACTTCTTTTCATGTTTCATCTCAGCGATATTCTTGGAGCTTATGCAAATTTTCTGTGGGAAATAAGCAAGGACGAGGAAGATGATGGAGAACAACAAGATGATAATGAGTCACAACTTTTTCAGGTAAGCACCGTCCATCTTGTGAGTTGTGAATGCTTATTTGAGTCTCTTTTTTTAACACCACAGCATAATATTTCGGTATATTGTTAAAATATTATCTATTTTAGATATATAAACTATTATAATTTTGATTTTAAAATTTGCAACTCAATAGTTTTTATTAGGTTTTGCAATCCAAAACATGTCTTTTAAGTAGCTCACACGCTATTTAACCGATCAAATCTTCACAATGTAAAGACAGACTCAATATCTCTCTTATATTTTTATCGATGTGAGATTTGTCTAAGGATATCTTCACCTCCCCGTATGCCACCAAGGCTCAAGAAAATATGCAGAGCAACTCTAATATCATTTGTGACATCTCTGGTTCAATAGTTCGGTCTATTGTCAAGATATTGTCTATTTTAAATACACAGTCTATCATAGTTTTGATTTTGGATTTTAAAACCTAAAACTCGTTTTAACAGCTTAAAAAGCTCACAAAGTATTTAACCAATCAAATCTTTAAATCCTCAAGTGATGTGGGATGTACTGACATATCCAACATCTCTTTCACGATGTGGGATTTGCCTAAAGGTCACATCACTTGGGGATAAAAAGATTTGATTGGTTTAATAACATGTGATCACCTTAAGCTATTAAGATGCGTTTTTGGTTGTAAAACACAAAAGCAAAATCATGATAAACTATATATCCAAAATGGATAATATTTTGATAGTGAGTTAGATTATTGGACCAAAAATGTTGCACTTGGAGATGATAATATTTAACTTGTTAGCTTGTGAGCTCTTTAAACTATCAAGACGTGTTTTAGGTTACAAACAACACAAGCTAAACCAGAATGAACTGTGTATCTAAAATGGGCAATATCTTAACAATGAGTTCGCTTATTGGACTAGGGATGTTACAATGGCATTAAAGCAGCTTTGTCTGTCCTCTTGAGTGATGGTGGGATAAACCTTAGTGAGGACATTGAGTTCTATAAGGGAGTATATATGATACCCTTAGACAAATCTTATATCGACAAAGCACGAGAAAGATATTGAGTCTATCTATGCACCCTGAATTGCTTAGAAATGAGAAGATTAAACTGGTTAAATACTATGTGAGCTCCTTAAACTGTCAAGATACGTTTTGGGTTGTAAAACCTGAAAGTAAAATTATAATGGACTGTGTATCTAAGATAAACAATATCTTGACAATAAGTCAAGCTATTGGACAAAAGATATTACAAATCCTCGTAAAACATTTTTTCGGAAAGGTTGCAACGCCTCTTAATCCTATTTCTCAGATTGAAATTGAGAGTTCCACCTCAGTCCATGAAAAAGAAGTGGAGCCAAGAGGACTCAGGATTGATGACCCCAATTCTGATAATATTGAGGAGTATCACAAGAGAATGGTTGAGGAAAATCCTTCCAATCCGGTGGTTCTGGGAAAATATGCTCAGTTCTTGAGCAAGGTGAGATGAATGTTCATGCAAGAATACATTTATATGAAATTGAGTTTTGTTATTGTAACTGAAATGATTTCTTTTGATGCCGTACCGCTAAACTCTATTGGTTAAAGATTGACATTCAATTTCAAGCTTTCCAGAATTTTATAAATAAAAGCTGAGGGTTGGACTGGTAAAGGCTTCAAATAATTTGGATATCTCAGGGGTGCTGCTCGTATTAGTTTTATAAAGTTGTTGCTGTAAGCAGCACTGTTTGAAATATGTGTAAAAGTTTTCAGCTCTCGTCAGAGCTTAATGAACATGTTGCTCATTTTTGTTTAAATTTGTAAAGCCGGCTTGCTGAGGATTATGAGGCTCAGGTTTGGTCTCAGAACTCTGATATCTCTTGTCAAGCAACAGTAAGCAGATTTGCAACTTTATCAACATCATATTCCCAAACAATTCTGTTTATAAAAAATTAGAGCATGAATTCATTTGTTTCAAGCGCAGCTCATTTGTATCCAGTTTGAACCAGGTGGAATAATTACCAATTGTATTACATTGTTGTTAATTATCACTTTCTTGTTTGATTGGCAGTGCAAAGGAGATTTTCAAGGAGCAGAGGACTACTACTCACGCGCCGCTCTGGCTGATCCAGCCAATGGTGAAATTCTGTCACAATATGCAAAATTGGTATGGGACCTTCACCATGACCATGATAAAGCTTTGGGTTACTATGAGCAAGCAGTTGAAGCTACTCCTGCAGATTGGTACGGATTTTTTCAAAACCACCTTGTTTGCATTATTTTATGTATTACTATTACATTTAAGTTTATTTAGGAGATGGTTCTGCAGACTTGGAATATTGATCCAGAAACAATTACGAAGTAGCCTCACCTAGAGTCTATTCAGTAATGAATGTGAGTCTAGTCAGAAAGGAATTAGTTTATTTCAAAACAAAGAAAGTTTCTTACCCTCATACACCTTTATATAACAAGTTCAAGTTGTAAAGAACATAATAATCCATTTGATAAATGTATGAAATTCTCTATGAACATAAAATGTATGTTTCAGCTTTGAAGCATAACATGACCGATTAATGGCCTATAGTTTCTTTGTTTTCAGCAATGTTCTGGCAGCATACGCTAGTTTTCTCTGGCAAACAGAAGAGAACGATTCAACCAAACAAGAGCACTTCCAGGCACCACTCCAAGGGGGAGCCGTGGTAGCAGCTAATTCTTAAGCCTGAAAGGCTAAAACCATGCAATCAGAAGCTTAAGGCTGTACGAATGCCTCCCATCAAGAAGATAATACGTAGCAATTATATTATGCTTCAATAAAAGTTAATGCCCGTTATTCTCATTAGAGATTGTTGTTTTGCTGATCACCAATGAAGTGCCGTACCAAGAAAGCCAGTCTGTGTATGGATCCATTGATGTAAATGTAATGGATGTACTCATTCTGCTAAGTCTCTTGAGCAAAAGCAAATGATATCGATGGAGTTACTGAAATATTTCCTACATTGAATCCATTTATGCACGCTTCCAAATATAATGCCCGGCTTATTAAAAACAAGTTACATAAATTAATAAATAAATCAGACTCAACAAGTTTCATCAATAGCAAATGACTAATATGAATCGCTTAGAACAAACCAGCTCAAAATTGGATACCCATTCCTAATAAATTAGAAATATCTCATATAAGTTTCAAGAAACCCCTTTAAAACAACGAAGCCACCATATCTAAATATACTGATTTGCATTACTATATCGCTGGTGAATGTCTAATGTGTAAACTGCTGGAACCAGAACTTTTTACATCTCCCTTCCCATTGTTACTGAATCTAGAATGCCTAATCTGATAAATTCTGCCCACTTCTTAATACTGCTTGTACTCTCAGTCAACCCCATCATAACCACCTGAGGAACATGGAGAAGCAGAGGCCCGGGAAACTACCCAATCTGTTGGGTATTTTCAGGTTAGATATGGTTTTAAGTTACAAAAATGCAACCATAAAAGTCATTACATTGACCAAAAAGTCACCATCTTTTGTTACTCTCACTAGATCTAGCATATGTGTATTACATTGACCATGTCATAAACATTGATAATAATGAGACAGGAAAGAAATGCGTACTTCCTCCTTGGGATGGTATATCTCTGTTCAGTCCCCGCTCTTCAATATATACCCGTCGCCCAGCACTTGTGCAGAACCGAACTACACAATATTATTGGAATGCATGGCTAAATTAATTTAACAATTTCAGTAGCAAGGGTCAAAGCCAAAGGCTGAAAATATAATGAGGAAAAAATTAGTAAAAATCATAATGGACAAGTCAGCTAAAGAATGGCCTGATGAAACCAGAAATTGAAAGGAATAACAAAGAAAAGACTAATATGAAATTGAAAAATTACTATTTAAAACCAGTTCTCAAATGGTATCATATAAGCTAAAAGCAAAGATCAACAGAAGCAACTACAGAATATAGCGCACGTGGTTTGCAGTAGATCTAAAAACCCCAATACAGGTACCTATGGATTTTCAAGTCATTATCTTGAACTAAAAAATTCCTAATTTTGGACAATTCAAGAATCTGCAGGTGCATATAAAATCAGAATGCAAGTCTAATTAAAAGTACATTAGCAGAAATCTTGAGATTGATAAACCTAATAAACTATTTCTGGAGACAAAAAGGGGACTAACAAAAGGTGCTGCATCATGTATACAGACCTTGACTGCATTGAGAACACGAGATATATCTTCAAATTCGACAAATGCATAAAAGACACCGACATCCTGCAAATAAATCAACATACTTTTAAGACAATTCCTTTAAGAAACAAGTGGTTGCAACACAGGAAATTATCAGACAGGAATGAACCTTGCAGCTCCGCATTACCACAGGCTCAGAACTGACTTCACCAAACTTTTTAAATTCCTCCGCAATTTCAGATTCAGACACATTTGGAGGCAAATTCCTTACATGAACAGACTTTCTTCTAAAATTATCCACATACATATCAAATCAAATGACAATAATAATGCATTTAAAGATAAATAAAGTTGAAATTAATGTAGTTTTGTTTCTTTCAAGCTGCAAAACAGTTACATCAAATGGACTTTTTTGGATAATTTCATATATATATATATTTATATATATTGAAGAGAGACAGTTTCAAGTATTACAACAACACATTGTATTAAATTGTGAGAAGATTGCTGATTCTGAACAATTTCGCTAGTAGCCTAGTACCTGTACAGCAAAGAAGATGTATAGTTAGAGAAGCTTGAAGATTACCTTCATCTTCAACAGCTGAGACCTCCAGTGTATCTGCACCTGACTTTTCAGATGCATTTGACAAAACAGTTACTTGCTGAATGGTTGGTTTAGGGATATGATCTCAATCAGAAGCAGGTGATGCCTTCTGGTTTAACAGTAGGCTGAGAAGCAACTGAAGGGGCAGATTGTCCTTTGGCAACTCGTAAACACCAACATTGATAAGCAAGAGAGAGAGAGAGAAGAAACAATGAGTTGGTACATGATTTCAACAAATTTCTCATTCAATACACATTTATGCGCACAGATAAAATTTAATAAAAGAAATTTTAAAAAATAAATAAAATCAAAGAATTAAAACCAGTTTTTAGTCATTACAATAGAAGCATAAGTGTGGTTTTGGGTCTCTCCAATAGGTTCCTTGACAGTAGCAACAGTAGCAGGCAGTTGATCTATTACAGCATTCACCGTATTTTGAAGTGAGCAATTGAACTCTTCAGCAGAATTGTCCTCCAGAATATTTTCAGACTCAGCAAGTTGCTGTAACCGTTGCTCTTGGAAACCATAACTGTCAACTAGACCATTTTCTTTTACATCAACAGGACACTCCCATGCCTGAAATTTGTCACCCATTAAATAGTTTGATACTGCAAAAGCGACAGTATCATTTTAAAAAAAATATCATAGTAACATATTTTTCTACCTAACATTTGTGAGAAAAAAAGATTTGATTATTAGAACTTGCAAATAGGTTATGTAGGTACCTGGTTCTGGGATTGTTGCAGAAGCATTAAGTTTGGGATTAAGATTTTCCTGGGCTAAGAAGGCTGCTGGATGGTGATGAATTGGTTCCTCTTCAATGAAGTGGAATATATCATTAAGAACAAAAAAGCCTCTCTCCTGAGATGCAAGGAAAAAGGTTTGCATAAATTTCCTCCTCCCATTGAAATCTTGTATATGCATTGAACCAGAAACCATTACAAGGACACTTCACTCCTTGATTCGAGAGAATGTGTTGTCTTGACTTCAATTCCAGTAAAATTGACTGGCATAATTAGTTGATGTATTTGCTACCAAAGAAAAATGAAAGACAAAAAAGGGTTAACCATTCCAATTTTTACACACGAAGAGAAAGGAAGTAAGGTGAATATGAAAAAGATTATTTCATATGACCTTCTATATGAAAGCAGTGTGGTTGTGAAAGCATAAGAGTTAATTTGTGTGACTATCTATTTGACCTTAACCCAAAGCCCAACTAACATGGATACAAGGTACATCATATGAATGACATATGGGATATCACACACTTTCACCAAACGTTTAGGACATCGATATACATCGCGGGTATTAGTCACCTAGGATGACATAGTTATTAGAGATTAGACATGGGATGCCGATGTATTTGGATGAGCGTCTGGGATGCTAGTATAACATCCAAAATACCACAAATAAATTGGATACAAAACACTTTGGGAATATGTTATCATTTTGCTACTATGTGCATATTGAGAAGTCACATATTTACTTAGTATGTTTCACTTATCGTGTTCCTTTATGGTTTTATAAGTAAGATCTTGGAGCAGTAACGAAGCCAACAGGTTAACATAGAGATGTTGCATAAGACGAGAGGTGATTTGGTCATTTGTAATCATGGATCTTGTATTTATGTTATTTGAGTTGGGATTGATGTACATGCACTTATTTTCATGTATTAAGATTTTTCAAACACCAAATTTGAATGACATTCATGTTGTTGATGTTTAAATTAAGTACACTTTTTTGGATTGTGGGATTCAAAATGTTTATGCATGTCATGTATTTATTATATTGTTATGTGATTGTTGGAGAGTTTTGAGTTGACACATCTTTTTGAATGTATATTTTAAGTAAGGGTTTGTATCTTAAAAAAGGTATTATATATGAATATGAACCTGATGCGATGAACGGAAAGATGGGAGATTTGAAAAAAAAAATGGGTTTTTTTGGCATTATAGCAATTAATTGAAAATTAAAGGGACACATTCATACTATAGACTTAGACATCAAAATGATATCGTTTTGAATTTTTTTATTTAAAAAAAGAAAAGAAAAATGAATAAAACAATTGTTTAATATACGTTTAATAAGAGAAACATGTAAAATATGTGTTTAATACATTTTAGATTCAAAAATTTAAAATATCATATTTAATATACAAATTAAACTGGAATGCGAATTTTTCACATTTTGACTAAATAGGCCTAAGCCAACTAGGTCAAAGAAATAATTCGTTTTACTTCTAAGCTGAGGATATGAGTAGCGATTGACCGAGTAGTCTTTGTTATTGTAAATCAAGCTTGTTGAATTGTAAATTGAGCTCGTTGAATTGTTGTTCTCACTCTATTTCAAGGATGAGTGAGACAACTAGGATCAGGAGCGTAATACCTACAATCCAATCTTTTTCTCGACGCTTTTGAGGTGTTTTTGTTGACATGGGTCTTGTTAGACGTTATGTGTTTGGGTAGGCATTTATTATAGAGTCTGATACGGCTCTAAAGATCCTAGAGAGAATATGCTTTTTGCCTTGATTGGATGACATGAAAGGCTCGAGGAGATTAAAAAAAAGGGTTTAGGGTTTTTAAAGATAAAACAACAATTCATGTTTGGATTCAAGGCCCAACATTGAAAATTGTTTACATTTTAGTTCTTCCCACCTTGTGTAAACTCAAGTTCAACTCATAGTTAAAAATATTAATTTTTTTTCATATAGTCAAACCACAAATCAAGGTGGTTCAAATAGTTAAATTATGGTCTAATTCAATCCAATGACTAAAACAATTTTTTACAAACCGTTTTCATTTACTTAACAAATGACAATTCAACTAACTTGACTAGTCAAACTGATTTTTGAAACCATGTTTTTGGTTTTTAATAAGATGACAATTTGTGTTTGGTAGAAGATATTATTAAATCTAGGTTACACATGAACCGTGTTAACACATTTATTAAACTATGTAAAATTTAATCAATGAGTGTTGGGTTGGATTCAGTCCAAACAAGTTTTATTCGATCTGCTATTTTGCTCGAACAAACTCAAGCTTAAAATTTGAAATATTTCATGGATTCCCACCACATTGTATTTGGATATAAATAAATAATAGAGATAGATAATCAAATTTTAAAACTAATTACTCCTACTATGTATGAGTTAATACAAATTTATTTTTGATTGAATTACAAGGGTGAGTTTTTTTTTTTTTTTTGGGTTTTATTGTATTTAATTAAGCTATTAACTATATTGGTTTTGTTTTTAAGTATTTGTAGGGGTGAAATTGGACTAGTTCAAGTTTGAACAAACCGAATTTGAATTGAAACTCTAGTGCAACTTCAATTCAATTTATTCACCCCTCTAAAAACATTGATCATTCTGTTAGTAATATACTAATATTGTTTACTCATTTGATGAGACTGTTCACCTTATTATCAATTGTTTCACACCATTGCTCACTAGGCTTGAACAACTATGAACTCAAATTGGGTATAATAAATTTTAGCAAAATTCAAATTAATCCTATTAAAACTTGATTGACCTCAAATCCACCTATTCAATCTCGGCTATTTCTGAACACCCTTGAAAATAGAATTATCTTAATAACCTATTTGTTAAAATATAAAATATTGATGAGTAGTACTATATATATAAATTTATGCACAAACGATTATATCTCACCATGTAATTTATTATTGTTTTATCTTTAATTTAAAATCATCTAATCACATAAGAACATACCATCATTTATGTATAAGTTTGTAGACATACTTTGATTGAATAATGATGCACAAAGTTTATTTAAAAAAAAAAAAAAAAATTGTTCTGTAATCAAGGGTATAAAGGATGGTTATCCTTATCCGCGAGTAGAACATCCTTGATCTTGAAGCGAGTCTCCCTTCCTCCTTTAACCAAACGCAAAACAAAGACCTTAAATTGAATTTGTATTTAGGGTTTAAGTCCCATTGTTTAAGGGAAAAATAAAAATAAAATACAACCGATTAGGGTTTAAGCTTTTCTGTTGAATTTTGCGATAAGGGATCGTACTGATGTGGTACAGAGCTGGGCGGAGCTGGAGATGGAATATCAGGCGCTTTTGCACGGCCGTCCGCCGTCGTGTGGAGGACGAGGGCGACTGGGTTTACTCTTCGGAGTGGTGGGGAACTGAATCCGACGGCTACACTGTTCTCCGTTCAACTTCCGATAAAGGAAACGGCATCGTATCCGTTTCCGCTTACCCTTCCTCTAGACCTGTCAGTCCCTCTCTCGTTCAATCATGTACATAATTGGCTACATACGATAGTTCACTCTTTGTCTTGTTTTCTTGTTGTAATCAATTTAGAGTAAAGACACGTGGCCAGAAATGGAGAGATGGCTAGAGCAAAGATATGCAGAGATTTATGGACATTATGAAAGGTTTAGAGTTCTTGGATACCAGTGGCGCACACTTCGATTTAATCAAGATACGCGCCAGAGCGTTGGTAAAATCATGGCGGCCTACAGAGAATCAGAGCCCGACGCTGTTTGTTTAATGCAGCAGCCACATTGCTTGGCTGTTCCATGTGAATCCCATTTCATAGTTTTATTTTTTATGTCAAATTTTCTGTTTTAATATCGCTAAACATTGCTGTTAAGTGGCTCAAATTCTCTTGAATTTTTACTTGTGGGACTAGGATTCTCTCAATGCTTCTGTCTTAGTATATTATAGTCTTGTTTTTAGTTGTTAGTAGACGTCTACACGAGATGAAAATATAGAACATGTCAAGGATCAAATTTCTTTTATGAGTTTTTATCGTGATATATGTTGGGAAATAGAGTTCTATGTTGGATGTGAAATCTCGTTTTCTGAGTTTTTATCAGGATATTTTTTGGAGACTAGTGTAACATCTTGTGTTCTCTTTTTTTTTCACTTACCAAAAAGAAAAACATTTTGTGTTTGTTTTTTCACTTACCAAAAAAAAAAAAATTTTGTGTGTGTGTGTGTGTTTTTTTTTTGTGTATGATGGATGTGATAACTTATCTCTGTTAATGTCATTGTGCAGATCTAAAAAGTATGGTGTCAACTGGGTTGGCTACTATTGCGTCATGTAACTATGATCTTATGAGTGCTATACATGGGAAGAAAACAATGAGTATATTATGCATTGGACATGGTTGGGGGAGCCTACCATTATTCCTGGCCAGTAAAATTCAAGGTGGGGAAAATTCACTTGCCTTTTCTCCTTGTGCTTTTGTTGAAGTAATCAGTATGACAGAAATCATAAAATAGAATTATGAAGTGTTCATATAATAGAGAGGAACATGTGATATGCCAGCTACATGTCTATGTTTACATTACCTTTAGTTGGTTATTAATTTAGTGTGTTTACATTATAGAGAGGAAAATCTTCTATCAGTTGTCTTTTTGTCATCTGCCTATCTCTAAAATCAAAGTTGTAAGTAACTTAAACATGACTCATAAATAACAATTTCCTGACTGATTGCAGATCATGGCTGCATGTATATGCAGCTTTCAAATCCATCATTTTATTTATGCTCAAATGAAAAATGAAGATGATGAAAGAATATTACATTGTTATATACCATGAGAATAAATCATAAATAATAGCCGACCAAATATTTGGTGCATGAGTTGTCATTATTTATGTGGAAAAACAGTTTAAATATATATCATTTGCACTTTTGCTTGTGTGGGGGCAGCAGTTTCATTTCTCTGTGTGAAGTCAATGGTTATGTAGAATATATGTTAGGTAGATGTCTCATATACTTGTTGTATGCTTCTGTCATTTTGTACTTCCTGGAAGGATTTGGAGCATGCTTTTGCTGGTTTATGAATCAGTTTTTGAACATCTCATCATTTATCCGACTCAAATTTTTATGCTTCTTTTAGGTGCTGTTGTCCACATAGTCGAAATTGACACCACTGTTATATCTGCTTCAGTTCAAGCTATGGGCTTTCCATATTTTTCAGTTATGACCTCATTAAACAAGCGTGCCATGTTGAAGCCTGATATTAATGATGAAGTAATGTGGAAAGGCATCCATGAGAGACTTTACCTCTACGAATCAGATGCTGAAAAGTTTATCCTTCAAAACAACAATGTTTATGATTTAGTCTTCATTGATGCTTATGATGGTGATGACATCTTCCCATATAAACTTCGGGACCCAGATTCCCCTTTTCTCAACACCCTCAGGAATCATCTCCATCCTGAACATGGCACTGTTGTGGTGAACCTTCATTCAGATTCTGATTTTCTCGAGTCTGCTGAATCAAATTCATATTTTGATCAACAGCTTCCACCGATGGGAAAGTATGTAGCGGCTGTTTGCCATGCATACAAGGATGTTCTTTTAGAAGAAGGAAGTACATGTGACGGTAAAATAGGTTCTGGTTTAGCATTCAGTGTTTCAGTTCCTTGGGTTTGTAATTCAACCCTGGTTGTATGCAGAGGCTTTGGGGTGGGTGGTGGTGGGTATTTTAACAGGGATCTAATTTTGCAATCTATTATATCCAAATCCCTTGAACTGGAATTTGTACTAAACTTACCATTCCCGTGCTTTCAGTATTTAAAGAGGGGTTTTAGACTCATTTAGGAGTAGATTCTATCCAAGCTGAGCTGGGGTCAGGTTGAGCTCATGTCAAACCATAATATTTAGTTTAAGCTCAAGTTCGTTCCTGCCAAGCAACGGATTCAAAAGGAAACCAGTTTGGATCAAATCCATTTTTCGACTTGTTGATTAAATTTTTAGTTTAATGTTTCTTAAGCACATAGGGGCTTTTTAAAAATAATCCCCTTTTTGTATTTGATTAGGCAACACTTTCTTTTTTGGACTAACTCAATATATTGGGGCTTTACGTGTGTTTTTACGATTCATGTGTAACCCAAAACTATTAATCTTATTTATCAAATATGAATTATTGTCTTATTGAAAACCCTAAGTCATGGTTTAAAAAGCCAAACTGGCTAGTATTACTGGTAGAACAGTCATTGTCATAAACCCATTTTTCCCTCTCATTGAATCTCTCATGTTGTCAAAAACGTATATTCACCAACAACGACGACACAGGCATTTTCTCTAGGATCTACGACAATGTATCACTGTGCAATTATCATTAAGTTGTAGTTAAAAATTAATGGTGTACTAATCTGAATGTTTTCTATCATCTCTTTTTATTCTCGTACAAAACAATTTGATTCGGGATATTTCAAAACCATAAATTAATATTTACAACGTCAGAATTGGAATATATTTTTGCAATATTATCGCACTCTTGGGGTGTGTCTTGTTATGAAGGATTGTACTTTCTGTTTGGCTAAAACACTTGTTCCCACCCAAAGTTTAGTGTACTCTCAACTTTCACCCATTAAGTTCCGAAAACTCAAATACCCATCCGACATTTAATTTATGTTAAATTTTGCTATTAACTTCTATTAAATTTTGTTGTTAGTATAAAGGGTAAAATCGTTATTTAATAATTTTATTTAAAAATAAAAATTTATCTCATTTTTCTACTTTAGTTTTTAAAACTGACAATTTTTCTCTTAATTTAGTTTTAAAAAATTACTTCCTCCCCCCCCCCCTCACCATCTAGGGTTTCTATCTTTTTTCCATTTGCAGTCACCCTTCAAACTTTTGAAAACTTCAGTCTCACCCCTCTTCAACTTTAGTTTACAGATCACCTTATGGTGTCGTCTCCCTCCGTCTTTGGACTTGTCCTTTGTTAAAGGTCAAGTCAACATTAGCCTTGTCTTCTCTGTAGCGCTTGAACTATCCTCCAAAGGCGTCGCGACATGATTTCTCCTCTCTCTGGTTTGTCCTGCATCTCCTTCTCTCCAGTTTGTTATCATGATTCTCTCCGACTTCGAGCACAAAATTTGAGTTCTCCTCACTAGCGATATCATCTACCTTTGTTCTATACATTTGTGACATCCCTTCCCGTCATTTTAGACTTCTCCTTGCATGTGACTCTCGCTCGATTTTGGTCAAATTTCATGTGGTTTTCATGCCAAGAAACCACTGAAGAAGGAGAATATATCAATAGTGGGGTTGATGATGCGTTTGAGTGAATTATTAGAAATAATAATCATCAAAAAGAGAAAATACATTTTATGGGGGTGTAAACACAATATTTTGAATTTGAAGGTGATGGTTGGTAACCCTAAAACATGAAAACCCTAGATTGAGAGAGGGAGGAATAACTTTTTAAAACTAAGTTAGAGAGAAATTGTCAGTTTTCAAAAATAAACTAAGAAAAGAGAATAAATTTTTGTTTTTTTTAAATTATTAAATAACATTTTTATCTTTTACACTAATAACAAAATTTAAAAACTATATAAGGACAGGAGTTTAGGAATAAACTAAAGCTTAGGTGGGAGTAGGTCGTTTTGGCCTTTCTGTTTTCTTCTAACGTTTCATTTATTTTCTTTCGCTTGAAATGCCAGTTGTCTCCAATTTGATTTTTACTTTATGCATTTGAATGATATATAATTAATTTATACTATTCTTAGATTTTATAAATGGTAGGCCCGGGTTAAAGGGGTTTGGATTAATGTTTATTCAATATACTCTTTCTTTTATTTTTAGGTTTTTTTTTTCTTTTACTTGAACAATGACTTGTATCTAATTTTATTTTTATTTACTACACTTATTTTAATTTTTTTTAATAATACATAATGAATCCATACTAGATTTTTTATAAATGTATATATTATTATACTAAATTTATATTTACTTAAAGTAAGTACTAAATTGGTTAGATGAAATTTGATACTTATTTTAAATATACATAACATTTCTCTTATTATTAAATGAATTTAATATTTATTCTCTAAATGGAAAAGACATTTTCTTTGGTAATTGTGGATTTACAATTCAAAACACCAAACACAAAAATAGTAAAGTCGATAACTTTGATAGTATAAATCACTAACACTTAATATCATTTAAAATATATTATGTTATCTTACCAATAGAGGTGGCGATGGGTTGGGTCGGGATGAAGGCTTAGACTCTTCGTCCAACCAATCTGTGTGTCACACGAATCTGTGCCTTATCGATAAATCGCTGACCCACCTCTTATCAACCAATGAATCATTCTCATCTGGGATATGGGAGGATGGAGATTGGTCGGTTCCGATCGTCGAAGAAGCGGTAAGGGAAAAATACAAATCCTAGGGGAAAAATAGTAATTTTTCAAACTTTAGGTGAGGAGAAGGTCGGGGGAGGGGGGAATTGTTGGTTTTTAAACCTGAAAGGAAATGTGATGAATTTATAATTTTTTAAAAATATTTTTATTAAATGATAAGTTTACCCCTGATAGTAATAGTAAAATTTAACAAAATAGTGAATATTTAGATTTTAGATATTTAATGGGTGGAAAGTTGAGTTTGCACTAAACCTTGGGTGGGAAATAGTGGTTTGGCCAACACAAAAATGGTAAAGTTGATAACTCTGAAATATAAATCAAGAACATTTATTATCATAAAAAAGATTATGCTGTCTTACCATTATTATAATCTTTACATTTAATTCATAAATTAATATAAATACAATACTATTATCAAAGAGAAATTAAAGTTCAAAATTTCTTACCCTATGAAAATCAAGCATGATTGTGTTCAACAAAGTGATGAAGATTTTGTTGCTAAATCTACTAATAGTCTCAAATATGGTGAGTGTGTGCAATTCTCTTAAATTTACTGATAAGATGGATGTTACTAAATTTAATGATTTGCAAAATAACTTAAATTTGACCCTTCATTGTAAATCTCATGATGATGATCTTGGTATGCATGTACTTCTTCCTCATGCAACTAATTATCATATACATTTTAGGAAAAATTGGTTTGGAGTAACTTTATTCAATTGGAATGGAGGTTTCCAATGGTTTGATTGATATCTATGCTCAGAATAAGGATGATTGTACTATATGTGTGTGGAAGATAAAAAAAACTGGTCCTTGCCTCCAAGATGGAAATAAGGATAAATGTTATCCCTGGAATCATTAATCAAATTTTGCTCCATGTAATGAGATTTTATGAAAGATGTACTTGTGAATTGAAATCACAAAGATGTGAATTATTTAAAATTTTTAGTTGTTATTAAAATATGTTGGGCGAAAGTAACAAGTTCAGAGATTTCAAGAGATTAACTGCAACAAGCATCTTAATACTACTCAAAGAGTTTATGAAATTGTCTAAATATTGCTTCCAAATATCAGAAGATAGACTACAAATTTAATATATTTTTAAATGACAATTCAATCTTCGCCATTATTAAGCTTTTTATTCTAGGTGTATTGTGAAAAGAACATAATAATTGAGAGAACATTGAAGAGAATAGAATAATTCAAATGAATATGGAATCGAGAATATTCAGGTCAAAAACACCTGAGAAAAGGCTTTGGATTTAGACATAACACAAAACTACGACTCAACACTCTTTTATGATGCTTTATATAGTAATCCTTATGATCATCAACTGTTTACAGTTTCGTGATAATTATGATCATTTACTTGTTAGAGTTCCCTTCTCAAGCTCTTTTGTGTAGTTGAAATATGTTTTAAGCCCGTGAAATATTCCAAACTTAAGCTCAATTTAGTTCATACAGAACAGTGAATCTGAGTAAAGTTAATTCCCTAGACTCATTGACTAAATTTTAATTGGTACTTTAATATTTATCAACCATACAAGGACTTATTTATATTAATGCATTTTTCATCTTTGGTTAGATTGTGCTTCTTTTTGGGTTAACTCAAGACATTTAAGCTTTTTAAATGTGTTCGCATGACCTTTATATAACCCAAAATAATTAATCTCTCATGTCATCTTATCTTGAAAAATCTTAAACCCTATTTTCCCTAACCCTAAGTCTCTCATGTTGTTCAATCAAGTTAAAAAGCGCATTTTGCCTATGATCTCCAATGCCATATCAAACTCTTCAATTATCAACAACACCAAACACACAATGTTCAACATGGCCTATGTCATAAAAAAAAAAATCCTCAAAAGCACAAAAAAAAAAAGGGCTTGGATTGTGGGGGATCACATTCCTCATTTTGTTCACCTCACTCATAATTGAAATGCACTGAAAAAAATTGTTCAATGAGCTCAAGTTGCTACAACACAACTTGTTCGGTCCTCCCCCGCTCCATACGTTGGCTCAAAAGTGTAGCCAACTCTTTCTCTAACTTGGTAAGCTTAAGTTTATAGGTGTTCAAAATTATCTAATAACCAAACCGAACCAAAATGAGGATCACATTCCTCATTTTGTTCACCTCACCCATAATTGAAATGCACTGAAAAAAATTGTTCAACGAGCTCAAATTGCTACAACACAGCTTGTTCGGTCCTCCCCCGCTCCATACATTGGCTCAAAAGTGTAGCCAACTCTTTCTCTAACTTGGTAAGCTTAAATTTATAGGTGTTCAAAATTATCTAATAACCAAACCGAACCAATTTTTTAATCAAAAACCAAATAGGTTATTTGAAAAAACTGTTTGGATACAAATTCAAGAATATAGAAAAACTAGTTTTCTAGTTTGGTTACCAGTTTATCTTTTATTTTAAAATTGACTAATTGGACTAAACCGGATTTAGACAAATTAAATAAGAATTTAATAAAGCATTGAACCTATTTTCAAAAAAATTGAGAAATAATAAATTAGGATAATTTTTTGAAATTCGGTTTAAAACCGGTTAATCAAAAAATTCGTTTGATTCATTAGTATTTTTGTTTGGCTCGAAATTGATTAATCTTTAAATTGGTTCAGTTTCACTCTATGATTTTTTTTAAAACCAAAAATTCATTAGTATTTTTTTTTTTAAAGATAGATAAATTCTAATTCATTGCTAAGTTGTCACTTTATCCACTCATTAACATAAAAACAAAAGATCAAAATTTCTTGCTCTCTGAAAATTAAGCATGAGTGTGTGTCTTCAAGAAAGTGATTAAGATTTTGTTGTTAAATCTACTAATATGGTGAGGATATGCAATTCCGGGGCTTTGAACAGGAATGTTGATAACATATTACTATAATCAATGATTTGCAGAATAATTTGGATCTCATCATTCATTGGTATGCAAGTTCTTTCCCATGAAGGTAAATATATATCGTTTTCTTTCATTTTCAAGTAAACTTGTTTGGGGGAACTCTATTCTTTTGTAGATTCAGTTGGAAGGAAGGAAGGAAGGTTCTCAATGGTTTGATATCTATGATGAGAGTAGAGATACTTGTCGTTTATGTCCATGGAAGAGAAGAGAAAGTGGTCCATGTCTCCAAGTTCCTGAGAAGGAGGCATGTTATCCATGGAATGATCACTAATTGATTGTTGGTTCATCCATGTAAATAATATTTTATTATCATGCTCTCTCTGTGAGAGTCGCTAAATTATGCTTAGAATAATTGAAATAATTAATAATAACAATTTTTATGAGTTGTTATTAATAATAATATGCTGTTGGCAAAGTAACAAGTTGAGAAATTTCAAGAGCAATAAAACATCTTAATACTATTCATTCATGTTTTTTTAAAAAGCTTATGATATTGCATCCAAATATCATTCGATACAAGTCCTTGGCTGTGTCTCACTAAGAAGGATTGTATGTATTTCCGCTTTGAATCTGATATTTTTATTTACTAATATAAATGAATGACATAATCAATTCATACAATTCTTAAGATTTTTTTTATGGATATTATTAAACAAATATAATATTTGTTATTTAAATAGAAAATAACACCTTCTTTGGTAATTACATATTAACCTAACAAAAACAAAATGTTAATTTCCTTCACCACTTTTTGCAACCATGACTTCATAAATGAAACAGAAGATTTCTTTGGTTGATAGTTGACTGATAAACATTTAACTTTTGTTAATGTCAATGTAGAAATTAAAATAATAATGCAGTCAACATCATCTCAGTTTGTGTTTATAGGAGGAGAGAGGCTGTTCCTACTTTCTAAAAAGCATAAAGCAGTGAAGAAAATGAAGCAAATGGCACTGCAGTCTGGAAAAGTGGGCAATAAAATAAGGAAGAAGACAAATAATTAATTGACACCACATGGGTTTAAAGATTAAAAGGGAAAAAAAAATTATCAAAATGACAAACATTCATTCATTCTCATTTCTCAAATCCTCTTTTCATCTTACAGAAAAAAGAATCTATGTTTATAAATAGATAATGCCCTAATGTTACTTCATCAAAATGTAACATCAACACCCTACATTTTGCCCTAAGAATGAAACTACATATAGAAACAGTCCACCTCCAAAAAGAACTCTTTCTCTCTCTCTCTCTCTCTCTGCCTGTTTTATTTCCTCAATAATCTGCAGAAAATAGTAGATTTAAACATGTAAACAACAATAATCCACAACAAATTTTCAGTAATAGAATGCATAATAAGATGAATATAATCTCTAAATATTTGCATACCATCATGTTTCTTCATCAAATTTCTAGCAAACATCAGACAAATAACTACAAATCCAACTCCTGCCGCCCCTCCTAATATAATAGCCACAGTCTTTCCTGCGTTTGGCCCTGGCCCTACAGGGATCAAACACATCAGGGATAGACCAATAATTTCAATGAACTAAAACTTAATTGAAAAAGCCTCATTAAGATCAGTTTCTATGTTTTTACCTGATGAATCTGAAGAGGAAGAAGATGATGATGATGTAGATGAAGAAGACTGTCTCCTTGGGACTCCATTAGGATAATAACCATAACTAATAAAGCATTTCTGCAGATAAATTTGGCCTGAAATAGAGCTCCCACACTCAACTTGACCCTTTTGAACTGCAGTTGTCACACATTCACCACAATCTGAGTCCCCCAAATCACCTTGACATTGAGCCAACAAATACACAGATTGATAGCTACTAGTATAAAATCCATGGCCAGTAACCACACCATTTTCCATCATTTGAAGAGCTGCATCCCTCCTCTCTTCAAACCCACTTCCCCTCACATTTGTTGCCCCACAAGTCTTGTACAACAGTTCCATCCCTGAAACCTGAGCAAACCCATTAACTTCATAAAGCATATAACACCCCAGAAGTTGAACTCTTGCAGCTACAGTTTTACCGCACAGCGTGTCTGATAAAGTTGGGAGCTTGCTCACACACCTGTAACAGTCACCGTTGCTTAGGTCACCCCTGCATTGGAAGACACCATTAATGGAGGTCTGGCCACTCCCAGAACTGGTCTTGAAAAACTTGACCTTTGAGGACTGCGAAACCAAGGAACCAAAGAGAGCTGAAAGAGCTTGAGAATAAACCCCGGCTGGATCTTGAAAAACTTGTTGAGCACAGCCCTTATACACCAAAGTAGAGTAGTCAGTAGCAGATCCAACAAGATTAGCAAAGAAAAATAAGCCCAAAATGAGTAAAAGCTGAGGTTTTGAGATAAAACCCATCTGAGAAAGAACTTAAACTGGATCAGATCATGGCAACTTGGGAATAAAGGAGGGATTTTTAAGAAGATTTCAGAAATGGGTTTAGTTTTAGCTTCAGTTTCTTTTTGCTTCTTTAAAAAATAAATAAATAAAAGTGTTGTGGTGATTGGGATTGGTCTTCCCGTGTGGATGGCTTAGATTTACAGAGACATGAGGGCATCTTTTGCGCCCTACAAGGGTATAGTACACTACAATGATTCATAGTGAAATGATAAAATATCATAAAATAATCATTTTAGCTGAAACAGTTAAACCACTGGTTTGATTGCAGTGCTTTCTTTGTTTTTGTTTTTATTTTGTCACATTCAACAGAAGAGAGTGACGGAATGGGAACAAATTGGTTAGAAAAGAAAAAGCAAATTCCCAGTCTCACTCTTCAAAGGTATTATACGAACAGTTTAGAAAGGAATCTGATTTTTGTTGTGGCTGTTGAGAGAAAATTCAATTAATCTAAGTTTGACTCAAGCACGTTAGGTTTGAATCTATAGTAAAATTTTGTGCCATTTCTAGCAGTTAATAATATAAATTCAGGAGCCTCTGCTGGAAGAAACCTCGAATAATTTATAGCTGGATTGAAAAAGGTTTGACAATTTTCTTTTTATATCAACTTTGTTTGATAGTAAAAAAAAAACAAGAGCCATTAATAAATGAAAAGTCTTAATGCCTTCATTCAAGTCGAAATTGAGATTTTACATTTTAAGCCATAACAAGATTTATTTATTTAGAATGGTTTATTTCATTTTTTGTGTTGAGATAATTTAGTATTATACTTATTTATTGGGAAACTTTAATTTGGTTGGGTTTAGGGTTTATTGATACAATTTCTAAAGTTATTATTCAAGCTAAATTACACCATGCATCCTGATGTGATTCTAATCGATATCTATCTTATAATTAAAAAATGATTATGATTTAATATTACCAAGTATATGTGATTTGGTTAGATCTTACTATCTTAGATTTAATTGTAATCAAATTGTACTATTTCGCATGTGATATGATTGAAATTATACTTGGCTAGTTCATTGGTAACTTTTGTTGCTGACAATTTTTCTCTTTTTCAAATTATTAATATTATTCAATAAACATTACAAAGATAACAAAAAGTATATTTGTTTTTCCAATGACCCTAGTATATCAGTTAAAATATTTCACGATCAGAACTTAACAATGGGTGAGAAATTAGATTTTTAAACTTAGAGGATGAAAAAGCTATTAAGACAAACTATAGGTGGATAACTATAAGCTATATTTATAAGCAATATAGGAGTGTATATAATTAGGTTCAAACCATAAAACTATTATGAATCATTTAAAAATTATAATCTAATTTAGATTGATAAATTTTAAATAAACAATTTACAAATTAGATTGTGATTTTAGCGGTTTTCAAAACAAACCAACCGATAAATCACGTATTTTAAAATACATATAGAGCATATGACTACTTCCCACCCAAGGTTTAATGAAATAACATATTCTCACCCTTCACATTTGAAAAAAAAAAAGTCATTTTCTCATCTATATATTAAATTTTATTATAATATTTTTGTTAAATTTTTATAAAATTGTCAAAAAGACAAACAAAAAAAAGACCTCAAGCTAAACAACAATTTGTCCCTAAAATTTTATTAAATAATTTTTTGTATTCCTAATTCATATTAATTTTAATTAAAAATAGAAAAAATTACAAATACAAGTATAAATAGAAGTGTTAATGATGGATAATTATATGTTTGAAGGTTTTTCTAATTTTTGAAAATTTTAAGAGTGCAACTAATTTTTTTCAACGGCTTTTTGAAAATTTGAAAAAAGTTTAAAAGTCACCCCAAAGAATTGAATATAATACATTATATTAATTTGGTCATTTTCTTTACATATTTATTGCAAATATATTTCATCATATACGTTTTACATGTTTATTTTATGTCTTAAATAATTATAATTCAATATTATTTATTAAAAAGGATATAAATTAGAAGTAAATGATTTTTAATATGTTTAAATAGTAGTTTAAATTAAACCAAACCATATTTTTTTTAGTTTAGTTCGGTTTCAAACCTAAATTAATGAATAAACTTCTAGTTAATCCAAATAATGAATATAAGGACTTTGCCTCTGTAAGTAGTAGTGGTGATTATAAGGTATTTGTATAAAGAAATGACCTATCTAGTCCCTTTCTGGCTCATGTTTGTTGGTCATATTATGATGAATTCTCATACTATACAGCATATTATTTGGTGTACCACTTCTAGATTGTAGGAGACATGAAAGCCAAGGTGTTGTGTTTAAATGGAAATTACACTTTCTTTGGTAATTGTGGATTTATAATCCAAAACACAAAAATTGTAAAGTTGATAACTTTGGTAATATAAACAGTAATATTTATTATCATAAAAAAGATTAATTTGGTGTACCACTTTGAGATTGTTGGGGACATGAAAGGTAGGTTGTTGTGCTTAAGTGGAAATAACACTTTCTTTGGTAATTGTGGATTTATAATCCAAAACACAAAACACATAAATTGTAAAGTTGATAACTTTGGTAGTATAAATAAATAACATTATTTTCATAAAAAAGATTATGCTTGTCTTACCATTATTCTATTCTTTACATTTAAGTCGCTTTATCCACGCATTGTTATAAATACAATACTATTATCATTTAAAATTTCAAAATTTCTAACTCTCAACAAACCAAGCATGAGTGTCTTCAACAAAGTGATGAAGATTTTGTTGTTAAATCTACTAATAGTCTCAACTATGGTAAGCATGTGCAGATCGCAAGTATTTTTAGTGACCGTAAGAGTTGTTATAATCAATGATTTGCAAAATAACAATGATCTAATTCTTCATTGTAAATCTGGCGATGACGATCTTGATGAGCATGTACTTCCTCATGGAAATGAATATTCATTTCGTTTCAATAAAAGCTTTTTTGGGACTACTCAATTCTTTTGTGGATTCAATTGGAAGGGGGGTTCCAAATGGTTTGATATCTACATTCAAAAAAGGGATAGTTGTACTAGATGTGAGTGGAAGATCAGAGAATCTGGCCCCTGCCTCATACACCCTCACAAAGAAATATGTTATCCTTGGAATGCCAAATTGTTTTCTCTTCCATGAATAATGTTTTATGATCATGTACTTGTAAGAGTTACTATACTCTACCCAAATTTTCACCCAATAACTAGAATAATTGAATAATAATAACATTTTTATGGGTTAATGTTTTTTTTTTTTTTTATTGAAATCACAATGAATGGCATTGATATGAATTATTTATAGTTTTTAGTTGTCATAATGCTATGTTGAGGCCAAAGCAACAAATTCATAGATCTCAAGAGATTTATTAAGATAAGACATCTTAATTTAGATTCATACCAAACACAAATTATTTTATCTTGAAAACCCCAAACCACTTTTTCCCTCTCCCTTAATCTCTCATGTCATCCAATCAAGTTAAAAAATGAATTTTGTCTAGGATCCCCGAGACCATATTGGACTATACAATTTTCACTTACGCAAAACGTACGACATCTGACATAGCTTACGTCACCCAAAAAAAAAGAACTCTTCAAATTAAAAGCATTAAAAAACAGCTTGGATTGTAGGGTCTGTTGACTCAATGAGTCACTATGCTCTTATTTTGATGATAATAAACTAATATATCCCTAAGCATATTGACTAATGACTTTATTTGAGTGTGAGTTTAGACTGCAAGAATTTACTTAATGCACTTGAAGGAGTTTCAAGATGGAAATGAAAGACAAGACTCAAGTGAAGAATTATTGAAGATTTGAAGAAAAACTGAAGTTTAGGTATATATGTTTATAATTTTGAAGCATTTGTTTTGATTAGAATATTTATTTGCATGTGATAACTCACTCAAAAACTTATTTTCATATTTTTCACATTTTGGGTTAAAATGTTATTTTTCAAACTTATTGGGTTAAGCAAATTTTTTTGTCAAAGTTTATTAACTCATTTAAAATGATGAAGTTTTGTGAACTACATTTTCATATCTCAAAGTTGGTTTTGAAAGAATTTTCAAATATGGGTTAAATTGTGACTTTTCAAAGGCTTAGGGGCAAATTAAGTTTTCAAAATTTTAGGAGGTAAAAGGTAATAAAATTTGATTGACTAAATTTGACCGATCGAATTCTTTAATGGCAACTTTTGAATTATCCAAAAATCATGTATTTTGGCTTTCAAAAATTCGGTTGACCGAATTCAATCTGGTCGATCGAATTTTGCTTTGAATTTTTTAATGGCTACGTAGACACCACGGGAGTGTCACGTCACATCGAATTGATCCAATTACATTTGATCGATCGAATTTGACATTTTCTGAAAAAGTAAAACAACTAGTTTTTGTACACAACGATAACTTTACTTATTTTTCCTTATATAAACTCAATAAAATTCACTTGGGATAGACTTTTGCCACCAAGAACTTTCATATGTTTAAGAGCAAATAAATTTTGAGTTATTCACTTGCAAATTTTATTCTCTATTCAAAACCTTTCCTCACACACTTTTAGATTTCATTTATATTGAAACCTAAAATGATGAATAAACTTCTAGTTAATCCAAATAATGAATATAAGGACTTTGCCTCTGTAAGTAGTAGTGGTGATTATAAGGTATTTGTACAAAGAAATGACCTATCTAGTCCCTTTCTGGCTCATGTTTGTTGGTCATATTATGATGAATTCTCATACTATACAGCATATTATTTGGTGTACCACTTCTAGATTGTAGGAGACATGAAAGCCAAGGTGTTGTGTTTAAATGGAAATTACACTTTCTTTGGTAATTGTGGATTTATAATCCAAAACACAAAAATTGTAAAGTTGATAACTTTGGTAATATAAACAGTAATATTTATTATCATAAAAAAGATTAATTTGGTGTACCACTTTGAGATTGTTGGGGACATGAAAGGTAGGTTGTTGTGCTTAAGTGGAAATAACACTTTCTTTGGTAATTGTGGATTTATAATCCAAAACACAAAACACATAAATTGTAAAGTTGATAACTTTGGTAGTATAAATAAATAACATTATTTTCATAAAAAAGATTATGCTTGTCTTACCATTATTCTATTCTTTACATTTAAGTCGCTTTATCCACGCATTGTTATAAATACAATACTATTATCATTTAAAATTTCAAAATTTCTAACTCTCAACAAACCAAGCATGAGTGTCTTCAACAAAGTGATGAAGATTTTGTTGTTAAATCTACTAATAGTCTCAACTATGGTAAGCATGTGCAGATCGCAAGTATTTTTAGTGACCGTAAGAGTTGTTATAATCAATGATTTGCAAAATAACAATGATCTAATTCTTCATTGTAAATCTGGCGATGACGATCTTGATGAGCATGTACTTCCTCATGGAAATGAATATTCATTTCGTTTCAATAAAAGCTTTTTTGGGACTACTCAATTCTTTTGTGGATTCAATTGGAAGGGGGGTTCCAAATGGTTTGATATCTACATTCAAAAAAGGGATAGTTGTACTAGATGTGAGTGGAAGATCAGAGAATCTGGCCCCTGCCTCATACACCCTCACAAAGAAATATGTTATCCTTGGAATGCCAAATTGTTTTCTCTTCCATGAATAATGTTTTATGATCATGTACTTGTAAGAGTTACTATACTCTACCCAAATTTTCACCCAATAACTAGAATAATTGAATAATAATAACATTTTTATGGGTTAATGTTTTTTTTTTTTTTTATTGAAATCACAATGAATGGCATTGATATGAATTATTTATAGTTTTTAGTTGTCATAATGCTATGTTGAGGCCAAAGCAACAAATTCATAGATCTCAAGAGATTTATTAAGATAAGACATCTTAATTTAGATTCATACCAAACACAAATTATTTTATCTTGAAAACCCCAAACCACTTTTTCCCTCTCCCTTAATCTCTCATGTCATCCAATCAAGTTAAAAAATGAATTTTGTCTAGGATCCCCGAGACCATATTGGACTATACAATTTTCACTTACGCAAAACGTACGACATCTGACATAGCTTACGTCACCCAAAAAAAAAGAACTCTTCAAATTAAAAGCATTAAAAAACAGCTTGGATTGTAGGGTCTGTTGACTCAATGAGTCACTATGCTCTTATTTTGATGATAATAAACTAATATATCCCTAAGCATATTGACTAATGACTTTATTTGAGTGTGAGTTTAGACTGCAAGAATTTACTTAATGCACTTGAAGGAGTTTCAAGATGGAAATGAAAGACAAGACTCAAGTGAAGAATTATTGAAGATTTGAAGAAAAACTGAAGTTTAGGTATATATGTTTATAATTTTGAAGCATTTGTTTTGATTAGAATATTTATTTGCATGTGATAACTCACTCAAAAACTTATTTTCATATTTTTCACATTTTGGGTTAAAATGTTATTTTTCAAACTTATTGGGTTAAGCAAATTTTTTTGTCAAAGTTTATTAACTCATTTAAAATGATGAAGTTTTGTGAACTATATTTTCATATCTCAAAGTTGGTTTTGAAAGAATTTTCAAATATGGGTTAAATTGTGACTTTTCAAAGGCTTAGGGGCAAATTAAGTTTTCAAAATTTTAGGAGGTAAAAGGTAATAAAATTTGATTGACTAAATTTGACCGATCGAATTCTTTAATGGCAACTTTTGAATTATCCAAAAATCATATATTTTGGCTTTCAAAAATTCGGTTGACCGAATTCAATCTGGTCGATCGAATTTTGCTTTGAATTTTTTAATGGCTACGTAGACACCACGGGAGTGTCACGTCACATCTAATTGATCCAATTACATTTGATCGATCGAATTTGACATTTTCTGAAAAAGTAAAACAACTAGTTTTTGTACACAACGATAACTTTACTTATTTTTCCTTATATAAACTCAATAAAATTCACTTGGGATAGACTTTTGTCACCAAGAACTTTCATATGTTTAAGAGCAAATAAATTTTGAGTTATTCACTTGCAAATTTTATTCTCTATTCAAAACCTTTCCTCACACACTTTTAGATTTCATTTATTTTGGGTTGTACTAAATTTAAATTTTCATATACACTCTTTGAGAGAGATTACATTTTAAATTCATATAAAAATTCATACTATAAAATAGTGAAGTTCACTCTTGAAGAGACAAGGAAATTTTTAGTGAGGAAAATTGAGTTTTAGTACTTGGAAAGGTTAATGGCACCTTGAAAGCTATTTTTGTTGTTAAGAAAAACTTGGTTGAGATTTTATCAACCAAGGATTAGTGGAATACGCCAAGGGAGATAATTTGGAATAGTGAACGTAGGCTGTGTTGTGTCGAACCACTATATATCATATATTTGATTTCCTCATCCCTCTAACTTATATTTTATGTTATGTTTTTTTGATTATGTTGATTACTCAAATATCTCTTGTCATTATCATAAATTGCATTAAAATAGTCAACATTCATTCAATCAAATAAATTGGTTTAATTTTTTAATTTGATAATGATTGTTTTAGATTGCCTAATTTAGCCCCTTCTTAGGCCATTCGATCATTCAATTGGTATTAGAGCAAGGTTGGTCATTTTCGTAAACTTAACCATTTAGAGTAATGGCCATGAACTTAGGAAAATCTCATACTGTTAGTGAAGGGTTTGCCCCCAATAGATTACCATTGTTTTATGGCATCGGACATGCCTATTGGAAAAATTGTATATCAATTTTCCTTCAAAGTGATTATGAATTGTGAGATGTAGTTTTTTGTTATCATAATACTATGTTGAGGCCAAAGCAACAAATTCATAGATTTCAATAGATTTATTCAGATAAGACATCTTAATTTAGATTCATACCAAATACAAATTGTTTTATCTTGAAAAACCCCAAACCACTTTTTCCCTCTCCTTTAATCTCTCATGTCATCCAATCAAGTTAAAAGATGAATTTTGTCTAGGATCTCCAAGACCATGTTGGACTATACAGTTTTCACCTACGCAAAACGCAGGACATCCAACATAGCTTATGTCACAAAAAAAAAAAAAAACTCTTCAAATTAAAAGCATTAAAAATGTGGCTTAGATTATAGGGTCCACATCCCTAATTCCGATCATCCCACTCATCATTGAAATGTACCAAGAAAAACAGTTTAGCGAGCTTGAGTTACGACAACAAAGTCTGCTCGGTCCGCCTCCACTCACGTCATCGACTCAGAAGTGAAGCAAACTTTTTCTCTAAACTTGTAGGTTTTACTTAATAGGGTTTTGATTAATGTTAATTTAGTATACTCTTTGTTTTATTGTTTAGTTTATTTTTTTCAAGTAAGCTTATATTGAAAAAAAAAAATTCCAAGGCCTCAAGGATAAAAGGCAAGACCTCCAACCTAAGATCATCTTGTCTTACCACTAAAAAATACAAGACTTTAATAATGAGAAAAATGATTGTTAAAAGTTCATTTTTTGACATTAATAGAGTTGACAGGAAAAATTTCATCGTCAATTGTCGTTATAACTTCTGTCATTAAAAATATTAACAATAAGAAAAAAAAGTCTTGTCATTGATAAAAAAACAAGAGATGTAAGTTTCATCATTAAAAATAGTAATAACAATAAACATTTTCGTCGCTAAAATAATGTATTTAGTTGTTGAAAATAATAAAAATGATGAATATTCCTCTCGTTATAGCAATATTTATTGGTTATAAACATAATATCAATAATGAATATTTTAATTGTTAAAACAATAAAAGTCATGAACAAATTATATCGAATCAACCATAATGTCAATCCAACAATCAAATGAAAATATAGATTATAAAACAAAACAAGAATCCGTAAGAAGTTTTTCATTTATCTAATATTAATAATCATTCCAAAAGTTACAAAGGAATCAAGAACAAATATATTAACAATAAAAATAGTTAAAGAAACAAAATAGATTTCGTAGAAATAAAAGATAATTAATCTCAAAATCATCATGAAAGAGATTTAAGAATATAATACCTTTCTAACAAAAAGTTGCCAAATTCCAAAATGTTTTCATGTTGTCTAGTTTTAAATATCATTTTGCAAAATTTTGAATCATTTAATATAAGAAAAAAATATATACTTTAGGATTAGATGTTTTGTCTTATCTTAACTCACTTTTCTTTTTCTATCACAATAGTGAGATCATTCTTTTTACTATAAACCCATATTAGAAAATGATGAATCAAACATAATATTACTTATAGATATATGCGATGTGAACTTGATAAAAAGATACTCACCATATAAATAATTTTGAAGGAGTTCACATTATCATATATAACAAGTAAATCACTTCTTAGAATTGTGACCTATAAGAAGTACATTGACTCTTAAAACAAAAATCTTGGCCTAAAGTAACCAATGAATCAAAAATAAAAGAAAAAAACATTGTTTGTTGAGATGTTGGATGAAGTTGTGCGTCTGATTTCTTGACATTTAGTGTACTCCTAAATGAGCTTTGCAAGAAGAGGAAGCCAATAGGTTGAAAGGAGTTGTTTGATACAATGATGAGTAAGGAATGCAGACCTAATGAATATAGCTATACGTGCTATGATGAATTGGTTTTGCAAGAATCCAAAAGTTAAACGAACCATAAGTCTTTATTCAAAAGGAATTAGGCCAGGCCACAAGTTGTTACTTATAGCACATCATTACAAAGTCTTTTTCTTACTAGTAAGGATAAATACGCAAGGAAACTATTTGGGGAACTGCAACTAAATAACGTTCCGCCAAATTTAATTATTTATAAAAATTTTATTAATGGGCTCAGCAAAAATGCGCTATTGAACTATTTCATACTTCAGAAAATAGAAACTTTCAGCCTGAACTACAAACCATTACAATTGATGTTGCAAAAAAATCTCCCAGCAAGATGCCATGCCCTGTGCAAGACAGCGAAGCTTAAAAAACAGGGAATACATGGACAAATGGAGAGCTGCTCCTTGTTTTGATTTGGTAAAAAGATTTAAAGCATAATAAAAGAAATCATCCAGAAATCGCAAGAGACATAGATGAGTTTTATCTTCACAACTGTCGGAGAATTTTAACAAAAACTGAATATTAGTGGTATTTAAATTTTTAAAATTTAATAAATAAGAATTTAAAAATAAATTAAACCTTATATGAGAATAAGTCTTTTGACATAAATAAAGTATATTTTTGTTGCCAAATAACGTTAAAATATTTAACTATATTAGTTAAAATATATCACTAAGGAGGCATTTGATTGAAGGTATTTAAAATTTATTTTATTTGTTTATTTTTTATTATTGATATTAAGTAATAAAAAATATTAATGATTTTTTATCACCAATGGTGAATCATAACAACACTTTTTTATCTTATAATAAAGATCTCATTCAAGTCAGACTATTTCTTTAAGGTTGAATTAATTATATAAAATAAGTAAAACTCTGAATGTAATAATTAATCTCTCAATCATT
The DNA here is from genome assembly GCF_011075055.1 of Mangifera indica. NCBI lineage: Eukaryota > Viridiplantae > Streptophyta > Magnoliopsida > Sapindales > Anacardiaceae > Mangifera > Mangifera indica. The sequence goes on along the minus strand of NC_058139.1, from coordinate 23,099,582 downwards.
GTACTAATTAAGTTAATAGTTTAATTTTGAAATATTCACAGATAAGATGTTAACTCGTCTTTTCTTATATATGGAATCCCTCATTTGGCACTCACGCTATGCATTGGAGGACATAACTTTACAATGGGTGAGAAACAGATTTTTTTAACTTAAGGGATGGAAAAGTTGTTGAGACAAGACAAACTGTGCGTGGAGTTCGAAATGAGGACGGGAACAGCTAGCTAAGCCAAGAACCAATCAAAGGTAACTAACGGGTTCCGTTCCCGTTACTCTTCCCAAACCAAACTTTCCACCGTCTCCGTTACCTTTTTTTTTTTTTTGGTTTCCCTCCACAGCTTTCTCACGCATTCTATAAAATCGCATTTCTCATGACATCCATCTCCGAAGAAGAAGAAAGAAACAAAGAAAAATGTATACATTGAAAGAAAAAGTAACGGAGAAGCTTTCTCGTCTTTTTGCTGATTCGCCTCGTCATCATCATCCTTCTCTTCAAGATCCTCAGGTAATTCTTTTTTTTTTTTTTTGGGAATTCAGATCGCCTTTTTTTTGGGCAATGTAGTTGTAAATTTGAATTGATTGTGTTTAGGTTTTGATTTTACAAGTGAATTTTAAGCTGTTAAGACCCTAATGTAATGTAAATTTGAATTGATCGTGTTTAGGTTTTGATTTCACAAGTTAATTTTAAACTGTTTAGACCTTAATTTGGTGTAAATTTGAATTGATCGTGTTTAGGTTTTGATTTTACAAGCCAATTTTAAGCTGTTAAGACCTTAATGTGATGTATATATGAATTTATTGTGTTTAGGTTTTGATTTTACAAGCCAATTTTAAACTGTTAAGACCTCATTGTGATGTAAGTTTGAATTGATTGTCTTTAGGTTTTGATTTTACAAGCGAATTTTAAGCTGTTAAGACCCTAACGTGATGTAAATTTGAATTGATTGTGTTTAGGTTTTGACTTTACAAGTGAATTTTAAGCTGCTAAGACCTTAGTGTGATGTAAATTTGAATTGACTGTGTTTAAGTTTTGATTTTAAAAGTGAATTTTAAGCTGTTAAGACCTTAATGTGATTTGATTTCAGTAGAAGGCATTGTTTCTTCTTCTTTTTTGGTTTTAAATTGTCTGTGAAATTATAAAACAGCTGGCAGATATGATATGTGATCTCTGTTTGTATTATTTTTTGCTATGCATGTAAGTTATATTAACATAAAGCATATCATTAGTTTCTGGTGACCGAGAATTTATTTAACAAAAGGAGAAACTAAATAAATGTTCATCTAATTTGATTCAGTGGTTCAGAGAGGAGTTGACTCACGAATTTGCTATTTGAATTAAATGGGTTTATGGTAAAAACTTCTCTTTGAATTAGCTTCGCTACCTTGCTCTATAAGAATGGGTTCATTCACTAATACTGAGATTGGAGATGCAGTGGAAGCCCTAAGCACTAGTTTTTGGCCGGCGTAAATTTTGAATTAAAATCAATTCACAGTTGGAAGATTTTGTCTCATTGAAATAAATATTAAATCATAAATAATATTTAGTTATTTGTTTTTATACTAAGCATCTTATTTTTCTGGTTGTTTTTGCACTGTATATAATTGGATAGTTTCTGAAGAAACTCACCATATTTGTCAGCGTTTATGAACTGTGTGGTATGCATGTATAATCATTGTCCAAGTAAGGCTTTTGCTTAACAAGTATATGTCATTCAGTTTAGCTGAGGGGATGTTTAGCTTTCTTTGTGGATAGAACATATATAATCAAAAAACATAAACCTTGGTTTCTTTCTTTATTTTTTTTTTTTTTCAACTCTCTTTTCCTTGTTTTAACATATTCTAGAAAGAGATAATGGCTGCCTTACTTTGATTTTCAGATGTACATTTCAGTGAGCTTGATTTGTGACATGATATAAATGTGTAGGTCAGGTCGTACTCTAGAGGGCAGACGTCTTTGTCGTCTTACTTTTCCTTCAGTGTCCCTTTCTCAAGCTCTGATGATGCTAAATCTGAAGAGCAGCAATGTGATCTCAGATCAGTTCGTTCACTTCCCATTAGACAGATTACTGATGAATATGATCAGCAAAATGAGCAGTTGGATATATTTGAAGAATGTATCACAAGTAGTCCAGTTAAGCAAAATTGTCCTGTTAACAAGAATAAGCAGGGGAATCCAGTAAGTGAGAATAAGCAACCAGTCAGTCCAAATAATGAATACAAGGACTGTGCCTCTGCGAATAGTAGTGGTGATTCTGATGTATTTGTACAAGCAAATGACCTATCTGGTCCATCAAAACTTTTGTCAAATCTCAATGATGGCTCTTCTTTTATTACCCCTGAATTGTATGAATTCTTGCAGTCATCCCTTCCAAATATTGTCAAAGGATGTCAGTGGATATTGCTATACAGGTAAGTCCTGCTAAAAATTGGGTTTCAGTAAAAGTGGCTTTGTCCTCTTGAATTTGGATAGTTGATTCAGAATAAATTCTTTGCAATGAAGGGCAGTACGTTGAAACATGGTATATCACTCCGCACACTTATTCGCAAGAGCGCCAACCTATCTGGTCCCTGTTTGTTGGTATGTTGATGTCCTATTCTGACGAATTATCATAATATAGTGCATATTATTTGGTCTCTAGTAAGTTTGTTACTAATTGGATATCATGTGCATTTGGTGTACAACTTATAGATTGTAGGAGACATGAAAGGTGCAGTGTTTGGTGGGATGCTAGAGTGCCCCTTGAAGCCCACCCCAAAAAGAAAATATCAAGTATGTTAATATGCTCTTAAGTTTGAATCTATTATATGTTACATCTATTGATAAATTATGATCTTGTCAAACGTTGGAACTTTTTTTTTTTCTCATTTTGGTGATAGGGCACAAACCAAACATTTGTATTCACCACACTATATGGTCAACCTAGGCTTTTTAGACCTACAGGTAAGAATTTTCATGTATCTATTTGCACCATAATCTTTCTCTAAAGGTTGGTAAACAAATACAACATTAGTGAATATATTCAATTGGTTAAGCATGACTGTCAAATTACTCTATTTTTACCATTTTGGTAGTTTGTGGAACCCAAATATTTGGCTGCTGGCTTGATCACAACTTATGAGAAGATGTGGCCGCTTGTCATAATAGTGCTCTAATATCAATGGTTTCCATGCCATCTTATGCACTTTGAAAATTTTGTCAGGCACCCACTTTTTGGTTGACACTTTGGCCAGTCTGGATCTTATCATTCAGTGCATAGCCTTCTTTGGAAAGGCAGTTTAACATATATATGAAGTTTGAGGAAGATATAGCTAGTTATTTCTGATTGTCTAAAAGAGTACAAGGGGTTCAGTGTACATAATGTTAGTAAGGGTTTCTACTCAAATGTTGGTGTGTCAATTTAACCTAATGTCATGTCTTATATGTGTATATAGGTGCCAATAGATATTATTATATGTGTATGAATGAATTTCTGGCACTTGGTGGAGGCGGCAACTTTGCTTTATGCTTGGACGAAGATCTGTGAGTCACTCTTCTAAATTTCCATATGAAGTTTTCTGTACTAATCTAGTTTGAAGCTGTGTTCTTATAAATTCCTTTAACTTACTATATTCATTTTGAAAAGGTTAACTGGAACTAGTGGACCTTGTGAAACATTTGGGAACCTATGCTTGGCTCATAACCCAGAGTTTGAGTTAAAAAATGTTGAGGTTAGTTTACAGTCACCCAGATATTTTTATGGGGTTACCTTTTCTTGCTGGTCTTTTGTTCTCTACTTTGTTATTTCTTTATCTAGAAGATAACTAGGGTGATTTTAGAGTTTATCTGATTTTTTTTCAAGCATCTCAACTCAAGTCAGTTTTGTTGACTCTGCACTCTACAATTATTTTGCACTTTCCTAAAATGGGGACCTATGGTCATGTATTTAACAGTGTGATGCATATTTGCATTTGATTTCGATGACCATATTAACTTGAGTTGGGAATTGTGGAAGTTGTAAACCTGGGTGAATAGATTTATTCTCTGCATTCTGTTGACCAAATGGATTTGATAGGTGACATGACACTCATGAGAGATCAAATGATAAGCAGAATAATTTGACTGATTTTCAGAAGCAATATATTTCTATTAAAATCTGCCTGCATGTCTCTTAAATAAATAATCGTGTTCTCAAATTGAACTTTCAAGTTTTATGATACTGTTTTTGGTTTGGTTGCGTGTGCAGCTTTGGGGGTTTTCACATGTATCTAAACTACCAAAGACTTAACAGGCAAGGATGAGAATTGAGATGTTTGTGTGGAATATGTATGCTGAATGAGTTTTGATTTATTTATTCATGGTGGGTCTGATGATTGCCATTTTAGTAAATTATTGCAATATGCATGGTGTAAGTTATATCCAGGGCAATTATTATTTAGTTGTAGTAGCCATTTGATACTCTTATTATTTTCTTCAAATATGCCCTAACAAAAGAAATACTACCTCTAGTTGGCTTGTAATTTATTTTTAAGTGGCGTCTCCACACTCAACTACTTTATATTGCTCCAAGTTAATATGTTAGCCTCTTGTGGAATTGAGTGGCAATCAATTCGCATTGGAATTTTTTAAAGAATAAATCAGTGTTTTTAAAACTAGGTTGGATGATTTGACCGGTTAAACTATAAACTAGTCTATAATTTGGTTCGATTTCACAATCCATTTCAATTTATATATAAATATTTGATTTGCTTGAAATTTGATCAAATTCAGTAAACTCGTCGAATTGAAAAAACTATTTAAAACTCATAATTTATAATTGCTTTTTTTTTTTTTTGCCTATGTAATGGAGTGTCCATTGTTTAATTAATATATTTAAAATTGTATTTTATATGTCTTATGTTTAAAAAACGTGGTAAATATTTGATACTATTTAAGAAATGTATTATAATTTAGTGATAGATTGAACTGATCAGTTGTCTAATTGAATCAGTCAAACTGTAAACTGAGATGACCCGTTTGATTATCAATTTGGTTTTGAAAACATTAGAAAAAAACTTTCAGAAACTGCCCTTCTAACCACAATTGTTTTCACATGATCACTCTTAGAAATGTGTAAATGGGAAAAAATTTAACAAATTGATAATAGGAGTGGATTCAATAGAACCAAACTTAAATGAAGGTTAATTTAAACTCATCAAACTAAGTTGCACCTGTTTGAGTTGAACACCGGACCAAACCTAAACCAGCTAAGATCCACCCCTGTAAAGAATAATAACCTTACAAAATTCCCAAATTTGGCTAATTTTGTGGGTTACAGTGCACGGTTCTGTGTGGTTGGAAAACACTTGATATTTTTGGGCTGTTTTTTGCATTATCCACCCTCTCAAAAGCGTAGATAAATGATCTCATAAATGATCCCTAAAATTACGTGTCCAAAACCTATTAAAATTTACATTTAAAAAAAAAAAAAAACCCAAGTTTGGCCACTTTAGTAGGCTATAAAACACAAGTCTGACAAATTCGGTAATAGAGAAACGTATGTTAGTTTTTGAAATATTTTCACACCATCCACCGTCTCACAATTCAAGGTAAAAGACTTTATAGAGAATCCCTTTAACTTGCGTCAAAAACCAATCTAAATTCACATTATTCTAAAGTATCTTAGTTTTTATCATTTAAATGGTCTATGCACACGAGCTTCAAAGGTGAAAGAATATTTGATATCTTTTTTTTTTTTTTGGGTGTTATTTACATTATCTACCCTCTCAATAGTCAAGATAAATAACCTCATAGTGAATCCCCAAAAATCGTGTCTAAAATCCTTTGAAATTCATGTTTCTCAAAAAATCCCTAATTATGACCATTTTTGTGGGCTATATAGCACACTGACCCCAAGGGTGGGGTAACAACTGATGGTTTTTTGGGCCTTTTTCACACTAGCCACCTTCTCAAGAGTCAAGGAGTTATTATGAAAACCCAAAAGCCACCCAAATCTAAGTTTTTATGAAAACCCAAATTTGGCTCTTTTTGTGAGCTTATAGGACACAAGCCCCAAAGGTAGGGAAGTGCCCAATAGTTTTTGGAGCATTTCTCACACCATGCTTTTCAAGAAACTTGTAATTTTTTTAGTGATAGGACACAAGCCTCGAGGCTAGATAACCTCACTAAGAATTCTTGAGACCTATTCCTAAAACTCATCTTTTCTAAAAACCTCTAATTTTAACTATTTCTATAGGTTATACACAAACCCTATGATTGGGTGAACCCCTAATGGTTTTTGAAACATTTTTCACTTCATACACCTCACAAGTCAAAATAAATAATTTCATTTTGACTCATTTTTTTTGTTATTTATGAAAACTATATAACACACGACCCCCAAGGGTAATTAAATGTATGAGTTTTTAAGATGTTTTTAATACTATTTAACCTTTGATGAGTCAAAGAAAACAAAAAATTATATATTTAATTAAAAAGAGATAAAAATTTGTAGCTCAGCAAATCAAGTTCAACTTGTTTGAACCAAGCCTAAACTAGTTAGGAATCACCCTAATCAATAATGCAAATGTATGACTGAAAAGAAAAAAGATAAAATATTAAACATTTCTCCTTAAAAGTTTGGCATATTTTTTGACAATCATGTCATATAACAGAAGACTAGGCATGCTCATGGTCCATTCCAACTAAACCAACAACGACTTGCCTACTCAATCCGAAATTATAAAGGTATTGTAAAGAATAATCACCTTACAAAATTCCCAACATCGCACGGTAAAAAAATTTAACAATTTAATGATAGCACCAGAAGATTGAATGGTTTGGAAATTTCAGTATAAATAGAGACAAATACAAAATGATTGGGCCCTAACAAGTTTCATCTTTTCTTCTTTGGCGTCCTCTTGAATCTAATATAAATACACCGCACTGCTACAGCATGCACGATTTTTAAAATTTTTCGTTCTTGCTCCCGCGTTAACAGTGTAAGTCTGTCTGAAACCAGGTATTCCAGGTTATACCGCCTCCACCAGTAGCGGCGAAAAAAAAAGGTAACCTAAAGTGGCAGCTTGAGTATAATTTATGACTCCAATGAGCCATCATCACTAGGCAACCCAAAAATGCGGAGGTTGCGATCCATTGACCCTACCGCAATATATTTCGAATCTGGACCAAATTTCACACAAGTAGCCTTACCTGCAATTGTAACAGAGCCATTGAATCCATCAAGTTCAAAGAATATTAACTACATTGGAGACCACTAATAAATGTAGAGAAATTGTCGAGAAAGAAGCTGAACCTGTGCCAGACAAATCAGGAAAAGTTTTGATACAATTCCACTCTGCTTTAACACTGGCAACTTGGTAGATTCTATCGAACCACAAAACTTAATATCAGTTTCAAAATTTTTATAATACCATAAAATATTTGTATACAGTGAAATCACAAGACTACTAATCCAATTCAACGGGAATATATTCAATTCTCACCTTATATCTGCACCTGCAATTGCAAGGTAAGACCCACTATGGTCGAAATCAACTGCAAGATCCAGAAAGATAGTTCTATTAAATATAGCCTCAAAGTAAGCCAGAGAAGAGGCTTCTTCTGTTTCCATCTTAGCAAATGACACGTGATTTACAGATTTGTCGAAAATTGCAATCCCATGGCCTCAGATAGGAAGGAAAATAAGAAGAAACAACAAAATATCCATTGAAAAAGGATGTTTCAACATTTTCCCAATTAGTTCATACAGAAGAATAAAATATAGTATCTTTTGTCCAGAGAGCAAATATATATATATATATATATATATATATATATATATACCAGATAAAAGGCAACAGAAGTACAGATTTCTAGATTTGGCTATAAAGGATCAGAAATCAAGAATTTCATACCAGAATTTGTTGGTGTATCTGAATCATTAAATTCGAAAGACCGGAAGTTCTTCAACTTCCGCAGATCCCACAATTTTACACCATCATAAGCTGCAGTCTGCCCAGGTCAAAACATATTAGTCAGGACACGTCATGTCCCGTCAGATCACAAATCCACCACACTTTCAAAAATGAAACACCTACCGCAAGGTAGTAACCATTTTCTGAGAAAGATATTGCAGTAACTGCCCCCACATGTCCATCAAATTTTGCAACATTTGCCTGTAAACCAATAGAACAAATAAGTGGAAAAAAAATTTAAATAAATAGATAATGGTCACTTCAAAAAATTTGGTACCTGACTTTTCACATCCCAAATCTTAACAAGAGCTTCAGAGGTGCCTGTTCCAAGGATGAGACCGTCAGGATGAAAAGCGGCAGATGTATAACCCTCAGGTCTGCCCTCAGGCCCTGAGTTGTCCGCAACCTGCAGAACTAAAGATTATTTGACTAGTGCAGGAGTACTATGGATATCATATAAAAAACAAACTCATCTTTCTGATAACTCTGCATAGTATAATGGAAGGAAAACGGGAGAAATGTTGAAGCCAAAGGTCAAAACGGAGGAAACAAGACACTTCACCTTTCTTTATGTTTGGGATTTCTGTTAAGAGATTTTTTTTTTTTTTTTAAGGGAAGAGAGAGTATTGCTAATTTCCAAAGTTTGACATCCTACAAGGAGGGCCGTGTAGAAAAATATTTAAATCAATATTTACACTATAGTGATATATGATTTATTTGTAAATATATTTATCAATATTTTTTAATTTAGATTTCTAGTAAGAAAATAATTGTTTTTAAGCCCCTCAACGAACCTTAATCTTTCCATCGTTTTTTCGTCTACTTCCTATTCTATAAGACAAATGTTAAGGAAAAAATCATATAGCATCAAGCCCAAATATATGGTTCAACATGAATCTATGAAATTAAAAATGTACTGTTAGCTTCTCATTTCACACTCATAGTAATATAAAATACCAGAAAAATGTCAAATATAAACATAGCTTCCATTGATCAATTGGGAGAACGAGTTTGGGACCTGTGTCAAGCATAAGCCAGAGGAAATATCATAGAAGCACCATGTGCCATCAAGAGAAGCAGTAACAAAGTAATCATTAGTGGCATGGACAGTTACAGCTTGCACCTGAAATATCGCACAGGGAGCGAAAAATGTAAATAGATTTGAGTAATTCCACCTAAGATACAAACCATTCATCAAGGATACAAAATATTTTTTTTAAGTATAAAACAGTAATTCACTCAACTGCATAGTTGTCACAACATTTCCAAAACATTTAATGAACTCTCCATTGTGTTTCAAGGCACTTGATTTCTCCATAGTTTAGATCACAGTAGTTTGTAAATACATATTTATGTTGTACGTGATAACAATTTTTAGTACCCATGACAGCATAAATTAGATAATTCAACTCTAACCACACTAATCTTAAATTCTCTATAACCAGCGTTTAGAAAATAAAAAGTTGGATAAGAAGATATGATAAAGAGAGGATATAATAAAAGTTGTTTAAGATAAAAAGTTCAGAAAATCAGCGTTTATTGCCCACGACACCGTGTGACAAATAATATATTAAAACAACCCAGAAAAATATATCATTAGTATCCAATTGATGAATTATTAATATTGCTAAGATAATTGTTGCCTTATTTAGAACACAAGGCACAGCTGAAAAAAAATCAATTTCAAACAGCAAAGGATTTATCAATGTCTTTAGACATTTTTTAGCCTCAAGTGTTCAGGTTATTTGATCCTGAGGCCATCTCAATGTGTTCATCACTTTACCATCATCATCAATAAATGAACCTCAATGTATAGCTACAAAATTCCTTCAAACACCCCAAACCCCCCCCCCCCCCCCCCCCCCCCCCTCTTTAAGAAGCCCAATTCATAAGTCCTTGAGTTGTTTTCAAACAAAGCAACAGTCAGTTCAATAATTTTTTTTAAAAAAAAAAAGGTAAATATATGCTAGAGTTTCTTGAAACAGAAAAGATTTGAAATCAGTTTCAGAGCTCAAATTACCAGCACAAGAGTTCCAGGAACTGACAAATCACATGACCATATCAGTCAACTGTTACCAAACTACTAAAAATGTAGTAGAAAAGAATGTACCTCTGCAATATGATCCCTCAAGATATGCCTACAATCATAATTTCCCTCTTCAGAGCCTTGCCACAATCGAACAGTCTACAATATTAAGAAACATAATAAATTCTAGATGGAAGCTAAAATCAAAGCAAAGCATTAACATGACAACCTTTGCAATGAAGTAGCAAAAGACTGCATCTCAAAATAAATAAATATGGCAGAATGATCAATAGAAGATCCATCAGGTAAGTACTCATTCTTTAAAACATTCTAACATCTTACCTAAAGACCATGGATAGGATGAAATGGAAAGTGAATAGTGTAGCTGACATCAACTATTAAAAATGAGGCTTATTTGCAGATACATTGCATTGTGCAGCCTAGCAGAGGGTTCTTACTCAACTTATAGAAAATACGGTATAGTGAAACGTGCATATAATTTACCAAAACAATCAATACAGCTGCTGCTTGCTACTAAAGATTTCAAAAGCAGCAAGGCCTGTTTTCCAATCCTCAACGGATGCCCCAGCAGCCCAGCATTCAATCTTAACAGCTACCAGTCTTCTATTAAGTATTTCAATTTAAAGCTCAAAAGTCCAGAAAGTAATTGACAATCCTTTATACAATTAGAACTACAACAAACAACAAAAGCTTCCATGTTAAATAAGAATGGCTTGTACCATCTCCATACTGGTCAATGATTTCTTGTACTAAATAAAAGAAACAAGTAATTTAGATTCACAAAATATAATACTCTTGTAGAATAAAAAACTATAAATCAAGAACACCAAAAATATATCGTAAACATGAAATTGAAGCCTGTAAAGTTGAACTTGACTTGCCTTATCTGCTGAGCATGTTAATAATTGGTCACCTTCGGCAACAAATTTGAGACTAGTAACCTAACAAAGAAAGAAGATGGTATTAATCCCTGAAATGAACGGAAATAAAAAAATAATAACGAAAATAATAAAGAACATAAAGGGGTAAAAAAGAAACATAACCTTCTTTGAATGACCACTCAGAGTAGTTAAGATCTGTCCTGAGGATCGGTCAAAAAGTATAGCATTTGAATCAACCCCTCCAGTTGCAATGACATCCTGCAAACCACAAAAGAATAGTAACTGAAAAGCTTAAGCCAGAGCAGTAAGACTATAAAAAATTCATTTATTAGCATCAATTGGCTCATTTGTTATTTTAAAAGTACCAAACAAGGCCATACCCTATAATTTTGCCATCTAGAAGGCCTTCAATTACCATTATATTGAACGCAGTCTTGTATGGAACGGGATGGGACACCATGTCCAATACACATAGCATTAACCATTGCATATTCCCACTAAGATGGTGTCCAGAAACCACACTACCATCCGAGGCCATTGTATGATATTGATATGCATAAGTGGAGTTAAAAGTTCAAGTAACAAACAATCCTTAATAACTTTTCTGTTTGTTATATTTAAATGAATCTTTAGTTTCCCATTGCAATTGAATTTTTCAATCCAACTATCAAAATACCAACTTGCCCTAATCTATATACAAATAAAAATTAGCTCAGCTTTTTTCTTGGCCATGCCCACTTAAAAAGTACAATATTATCACAAAAGCCTGTTTCCAAGAGAGACATTTACAATTAGAATATTGCATCTCCATCCATCTAAATTCTCATTTTATTCACATGTCATGCAGAGTTACCTAAGTGCAATCCTGGCAACACAATAGCATAATTAATTATAGGCCTGAGTTAAAATGCCATAAATAGAATAAGAAATCCACATCTACCTTGACAAGATGCAGGCTAAACTACTACTAGTTATATTCACTAAGACAAATACAGATTGAGGTATACAATTAATTTGTGGAAAAGCCATACCTTGGGATAATGGATATCAATAGAAACAATGCCAGGTTTGTTTGTTTTGTGAAGGGGATGACTAGAAAGCTGGGTATACCTCTCTAAAGCATCAGCAGGAGACAAAGATGGAGGAATCTGAAAAAAACACCACAAAAAAAAAAAAAAAAAGAAGAAGAAAAACCAACAAAAACAGTTATTGACTTAACTACAAACTACTTCAATGTCTAAAATGTACTAAACAGTACAAATAGTATGGTTATATAAAAATTACCAAAGAAAGAATTGCCTAAAACAATTCTGTAATTATTGATGTCAAAACAAATACATAATTCTAGATCAACATGAAAAGTACCTGCCGTTTTTTCCGCTGTTGTGAAAGAGATGCATTACAATCTGTTAGCTTAGTAATAATGCTAGATGAAATTCCGGGACGTAATTTCTTCCCATCAGGGCCCGAATCCTCACTTTCAAGAGCTATGATCTCAAATGAGATATTAAATAAATAAAAGGAAATTATGAAACAAATACGAAGATAAGTAAACCTAAAAATATACAAAGAAAGAACCTCTTTTCCCATTGGTAAGGACAGAAGCATTGGATGTAAGCGATGCTGATGCTGCCATGGGCATTACTTGCCTATCGACCTCTGCAAGTAATGCCCTTGCTTCATCTCTTTCCTTTTTAAGTCTAGCAATCACTCGACAAGCAGCATCATGCTGGCGACAAACAATTCGGTTATGTTAGAAGGCAACAGAAGTTATAACTTTATCAAATGTAAAAACACCAGCTTATAGTCAAAATAAATAATATAATAATAATAACAGACAGTGTGTAATTCTAAGACAAATAATAAAGATAGAGCATTGAACCTGCAACAAGAGAATATGCAAGTAAAAATCATGTTTTCCTTTTCTGCAGCTAATACTACATAGATCTTTGAATCATATTCAGACAAGATAAAAAACTATTTCCTTCAGCCATTCAGCAGTTTAAAATTGTTCCAAAACACATACAAGAAAATCCATATAACTAGACTTGGAAGATAGAACAGAACTAATACTAATGTAACAGGTAAACTGATTAGATTGCCACATTCCTATCTTTTTCAATAAAATTGCTCAACTGTCAATCCAATAATGCCTGAAAAGGACAAAATTTACTCTGTCAGAATTATGAAAGAGAACTTCAGAGAGATGCAATGCTAATTTTACATTAACAATCAAAAACCATATAAAATTTGAAGGTCATACATGAAGATGATGAAACATAAACCTACATCCACAGTACTGTCTACTATACTCTTCTCATCTCCATGTATCCAGAAAAGCGAGAAAAATTATCTTTTTGCATACTTCACCAGCATTAATCAGTTAATAATATATTGCATACTATAAAGAAGTCCAAACAAGCAAAAGATATTATGAAATCCAAACTCTAGCAAACATAAGCTAGTTGCTTACTTGGTATAAGGCATGACTAAGCTCTTGTCTAGCTGTATGAAGTTGTTGCTCCAAAGCAAAATTAGATAGCATCAAACCATCCCATTCCTATAATGACAAAATAACATAAACTACAAGAACTATGATAATGAAAAGCAAGAAGTAAAAATATAAAAGTTAGTACCTATTAAAATGACAATGATAATAAAAGCCCACTCACAACCAACGAAGTTCACAGTAATGAACTGTGAAAAGGCATTTTAATTATTAAGCATAGGCCACCACTATGGATATAAGAAACATCTAACAGTCAATAACAATAAAGCACAAACAGGTATCTCACGACCCAGATCTTAAGATAGCTTTAACACGTAAAACTATGTAATTAATATGATAATAATATAGAATCCTAGCCAAAAAATAAGACATGAAAACAACTTTGCCAACAAGTAGATATTAAAAAAAGCACTTTCAAAACACCACCATCCTAACCTAATTTCCTGATTACAATGTTATCAACAGACTATAGAATATAGAAAACACATCATTCTAAAGTAAGAGAGCTTAGCGAATCACTCATCAATTATGCCTTTCATGAAAAGAAAAAGGCAATGATTACGATAAGAGCTTGGCTCACAAAAATAAACTCATAATAGTAGTGTAGCCTTGCATTTGTAACAAAATGATACGCTGTTAAAGCAAAAGTTCATGAACCACAATATGTATTTGAGAACAATATTCTTTTTGGAACAGGTAATACCACCTCTAAACAAAGTGGTAACTTTAAAAGAGCATGCACAAAATAATAAATCATGAACACATACATTCTGGAACATTCCTAGCATCCCTGGGATGCTAGCAGCTGTTAAGGGTCTGGGCTTCACAATCTGCAGACAAGCCATTGATAAAAAATAAATTAGCAAGCAAAGATACAGGAAAAAGGAAGCAATAAAATTTTCAACAACTAAATACAAACAATGATAATGTCAAAACTAAGCATACTTTTCCTGTTTTGATTGGAACAATATCGTCCATAGCATGTGGTTCTCCTGTTATTGGGCATTTTCCAAAATCCTAATAACACAAGAAACAACAATAACATCTCCATCAAATAAATGGTCAAATAGAACAAAAGAAATAGAATTTAAACTCATATATTTTCATACTGGAAGTAAAAATAAAATAGTACATTCAAAATTTTAATTTTTTTTCTTATTAAAGTTTTAAATTTGACAAGAACTTCATAGAGTCTAATCATACAAAAGTACCAGTCTGAGTTTCCACAGAAAGGAAACACAAAAAAGATGGATTATATAATGTGCACCACTGTGCTATTGTCCAAGTAACATTACCAGGCCAGTTACATTGTAGAAATGGTAAAAAAAATTTTGATTGCATGCTATATATTACTAAAATGGTGTCCTAAAATTCATGTTTCATTATTGTACTACTAATGTTACACGCGTCGTTCTGTGTGACTAAAACTCGTTGACATTAATAAAGCATCTTACTACAGAAGCATTCCCTGAGGGGAATTAACCTACCTACGAAGAATTGTTGCATTAGCTCAGCTGAACAAAGCATTTTCTATGTAAATTCTCCAAATTTTGTTTTTTTTTTTTCTTCTAGCTAAACTATTCAGAGTAACCAAACTATATGTAACCCGAAGTGATAAAAGGATATGGAATTCTATCAGTTTCTTCAAATTGCCTTAAGTTTTCTCAGAAATATAAACCCTAGAATTTAAGTTAAAAACAACAAAAAAGAAAAACGCATACCGAAATGTGTCTCTCGATTAAGCGCTTCTCGAAGAGTAAACCCGACTTCTTGGACACGACAGGCTCTTCCGGCACCTCGCCAGAGACTTTACGCACAGCAGAAAACAATACTAAATTAGATCACGAAACGGAACGATTTAACAGAAAACAAAAAGCCAAAGTTAGCGAGAGGGAGAGAAAGATTCACTTGAACAGTTCATTGCGGCTTGGCGAGAGTTTGGTAGCCTGACTGTTCTTGCCGGGAAGCGAGCAACGCAGCTGAGCTAAAAAAATTTTTGGATGAGTAAATGAAATAAGCAACAAGAAGAGAGAGAGGGAGACGAGACGACCACGAGTGAGGGTAATAAAAAGAGAAACGAAGGATACTTTGTATTATCATAGGCACATTGCCTTGTTGGGTCGTTTGGGAATTGGGCCAAATTGTGTAGAATTTGGTAGAAGTTAAAAGTGGGCACATATATTCATAAATCGATTTGAGTTATATCAAACTAAACCTTGATAAAGGACCATTTTAACTCAAATCAAATATAAAATAGTTAACTTGATATTGATTTCATCAATCATGGAAAGAAGAATTATTTAAATCTAGAAAAATAGTAAAAAAATAAGAAAAATAATTATGGTATAAGAATAGGGTTGGATTTGAGTCTAAGTTTGAGTTTAAATTGAATTTTAAATGTCTAGCTTGAGTTTAAGCTTATTCAAACTAACTAAAGATATTGTTATATATCATCAATGGATGAATAGCATTACTAATAAGATAAATAATATTGTCTATCAAATGAAACAAATATTAATTTAACATTATGAATTTGAGTTGACTTTGGACTTAATTTGGGTCAATTCTATATTTACATTAGGTGATTTGATTGTTTAGAGATAAATTAGTAAAAAAAAATTGTAATTAAGTGAAGTATTATTCTAAATATTTAATTACATATAGAGGTTACAAAATTAACTTAGATAATGTCTCGTTCAACTAAGATTTGACAAAAGATATTTAAGGATGACAAAGAGGCTCTTAATCTGCTACGCAACGGACACATGCATAGAATCTTGAGGGATAAATGCCTCTATCCATTTGACTAAGCTTAATCTCAATACCTTATTCATCCTTACGCCCTCTCACTTCCAAGAATATATTACTGATTGAGAGTCCTATTTTAGTACAACATAAATAAAGAAGTTTGTAGTAAAGTTGACATAAATGACTTAGGTAGGTAGAAACACAAAGGCACAAGACATGTTGAGTTGAGCCTATATATTATTCCTGTAGATCAAGATTGTATGCACATGCATGCATGAGAAAGATATTGAAACTTTTGATGCAAAAAAAAATCCAGTTGCTTCATTCATCGAATGAGACTCTTATTACTCAAAACTATTTTGTGGTCAGGTTTTAAATAGTACATTAGTACTTAAAACCCTGATTTTATTTCTTAAATACCAATTACCAAATATAATTTTTAAAATTTTAAGGGGAAAATATAATTTTTTAAAACTTAATTTTGAGAATAAATTGTTATTTTTACGAACTAAAAGAGCGTATAATAAAAAATTTTAATAGAAGTTAGATGATGAGTAGGTATTTAAGTTTTCAAAATCCTGCAAGTGTAAGTTTGAAAATAGATTAAACCTTGGGCAAAAATAAGTATTTTGGCTATACAAATAAATTTGTGTGTTATTGTATGATTGTATATGATTTTATATTAGTAATAAAGTAAACAATTAAATCACTCAATTATATAATAATATATTAGTATGTATATACTTGTTGATATTCACTATTTATACATATAATAGTACTCTATAGTTGTTAGAAAGCAAAAAAAAAAAAAAAAGTAAAATGCACATATACATGGAAATCCCAATACAGGAAAAATCTTGTTAAATGATAAAGAAAAATTTCACTATAAATAAGAAAGATTGCAAGATGAAGACACGATTATTTTCTTGTTTATATTTTTTGACACATATATTCACCTACTTTACAAACACTTTAATGCATCTTTTATATGCATGCACACCTTAATTGGTAAATACTTGATACATATAGTTGCAAGTAGCATGTCTATAATAGATAGATAGAGTACATGTTTTGTTTGTACATTGTTCCCCTTAACTACAACCACATTTTAAAAAAAAAATCCACATCTTTAATTAGTTCACACTTCCTGAATACAAACAACCCTCTTTTAGAACTCATATCGCCACAACACAAGAACATTTTTATTGTTTATATTGTCAACTTGATATTAATGTTACAATAACTGAAAGGATTAATTATCTACTATCCGTTATCTTGTATAAACCATGTATTCAGTTAGTATAATACTTTATGTATTATACCCACTGGTTTATATACATGCGGTGTTTGTGGCATGGTCATTTTCATATCTTAAATTGGAATCACCATGGCTGTCACTATACGAGCATATATAGTTTTACTTGATTCTCTTAATTATTAACAAACTTTATTCCAAATGATAAGTATATAATATATTATACACTGAAAAGATGATAAACTATTCCAATTCTGACTATATCTATTAGAAAGAGATAATGATTAAAAAGGCAAGGCATAAACAAGTTTTAGCTATGCTTGGCCAAAAGATTTATTCCTATCCAAGGTTTAGTGAATCCCTAAACTTTTACTCGCTAATTTTAAAAAATCTAAATATCCATCTGTTAAATTTTATTGTTATTATCAGGAATAAAATCATCATTTAAAATTTTTATTTAAATTCATATTTTATAACTACTCTTAAGTTTTAAAATTTTATTTTTGTCTCCTATCATCACATTTTTCAGGTTTAAAAACTAATTCCCCTCCCCCCCCCCCCCCCCCCCCCCCCAAGTCTAGGATTACAAACTTTTATCTTTTTTCCATATACAGCTAGGCCCCATCTTTTTTAAAAAATTTCAATTTCACCTTTATTTAACTTCAGTTTCTAGATTTGCATATTTGGCAATTTCTCTCCCTGTTAGCCCAGGCTTTATCTCCACCGATGTCTCTCTCGATCGGTATACTCTCTTCCCTCTCTAGTGGTCTTCATTAGAAATGAAGACGACTGGTCTTCGTTTTTTATGAAGATGATCGGATAGGGAAGGGAGAAAAAAGGCGAAAGGGAAAGAGTCGATAGCTAGAAATGGTGAATGGTCATAGGAAAGAAAGGGAAAAAACTCTAAGAGGAAAATGTGATAAAATTTTAGTTTTTTTTAATATTTTTAGCTGGATGATGATTTTACCTCAAATATTAACAATAAAATTTAATAGACAGGTGAATATTTAAGTTTTCAAAAATTAGTGAATAGAAGTTTGGGGATATATTAACCCTTAGGTGGGAATAAATCTTTTGGCCTAAAAAAAATGAAATTCTAGGAATATGAAAATTTGGCAATGAATTGAATGCACTTATTTCAAATTAATGACATTTCACATTTTCATGAAAAAGATAACAAGAATATTGACCATTTCAATTAATAAGTCCAAATGGACAACGAAAACGGTGAGATTGGCATCAATATCACTTGCAAAAAGATCGATGAAGATGAATAAGAACATCCACCATCTTTTCCAAAGTCTGAAAAAGCATATTTTCAAACTATTCAGCTAGCTAGGGTGTTATCCTTTACAAAATTATATCTCTGATCGCTTTTATTCCTTTAAAAAAACTATTCATATTCCAAATGGTTTTCTAATAAAATTGAGATGACCACGTCTACATCAAGATATTGTCACGACATGATACATTAATAAGGTGTTACCTATATCAGATATACAATACCTGAAATGTCTCTTAACTACTTAAAAATTAAGACCCTTTTAACCAATTTTCTTTTATTATTATTAAGTGGTGCGGGATGTAAGATTTGTCTCAAATTACTGCATTATTCTTTATAGTAAAAATTACAAATAATATCAAAATTATTTCACATGTTTTTTGGAATAATGGATGTTGAGTGTTATAAGTGGATGAATGTGATATTTCACATACAAAATAATAATAAAATTATGTACATTTAAAGATTAAATAATTTTAATTCATACTATAAAACTAAAAGATTCGTTCTTTAACTCCTAGGTTTTAAATATTCGTTTTAAATGGTAAAATTTGATCATCACTGTATCCAAAATGAGTGATATTTTGTGATTAGGTTATCATTAAAAATATTTTCGTTTATTTCAAGCAAATACTCAGTCGTATTTAATAGGAACTTCGCTACTAGTAAAGCGTCTTAGAGGAGCCTTGGTCAACTCAAATTCTGGTCAAATGGTTACCACAAAAAGAACAAATTCCCCGTACAGTAGTAGTCCTTCCGCAGTGAACGGACCCATATCACTATCTTGCCACGTCATCAAATTTCCTCAATAAAATTCAAAAAAATGCTTTCAGACAGAGGGAAGCGATCGGTTCTCCGCGACTGTCGCGTTGACACAAGCCAGACGCCACGCTGGCAATGCCCCGTACGGATGACAGCCTCACACAACCCCTATATATAACCAATTTTTGACACCCCATTCCTCCCATTTTCCTAGCTGACTTCAAACGTCTTCCTTGTCCCAATGCTTTCCCTGCTCTCTCTCTCTCTCTGTCTTTAATGGAGTTTTGCCTTTCTTCTGTTCCACTCTCACATTCCAAACTCATAACAGCAACATTTCTTGTCGTTCCTTAGTCCAGAATATATACTTACTGAAGTTTTTAATTAGTTTTCGGAGCAGAAGAAAATCACGATGTTGCAGCGGGACGTGCTTCATCAGCAGGGGCAGCTTCGGATTGTAATTCTCTTGATTCCGAAACCTGTTTTGTTTTTTTTGAAACTTTTTTAACATTATATTTTCTTAAGAATTTACGGGTGTGTTCGTGATTAGGGTTATTTTTATTTTTCTTTCTTTATTTGCTTTTGATCATTATAAAATATCATGACTTGTTGTTCAAGCTTTCTAATTGCGGATTTTTTTTTCACTTAGCTTGATGATGACGATAATGAACACAAAGACCACCTCACGTGGATAACATAATGCGAATCTCTCTCATTAAATGCTCTTTCAATGGCCATTAATTATTCAATTTAAGCCTCTTTTTTATGCATAGAACACCATATAACACACCATGAACTACTAATTTGTTCGCTTATGTATGGGCATCCCATGTGATTGGAGCTAGGCAGCGACATCATATCTTTGTTATAATTTTTATTAAATTCCCTTTCTTTCATGCATAAAAAGAAAAAGAGATAGATAAAGAAAAGGACATGTACGAATTGATGGTACATGAAACTAGGCCTCCATTCAAAGGCATTGATTGCAGAATAGATGTATTTTTTTAACCTTTTTCTATGCTTTGTTTTCTTTTTCTTTCTTTCAGATGATGGTCTTTATGATAAGATGTTGCCTGTCGATAAATATATAAGAATCAGATTCAAACCCATCTTAAAAATTATGAAGAAGAATTTTGTTTGTTTTATGGGTAAAGTGAATTTTATTGTTTATTATGGTCTTAACATTGTTTTTTAACAGGATGATATTTCGAGTCCGATTATTGCTCAGATTTTCGACTTCTGTGACCCAGAATTGTTTTCAGAAACTCTTCAGAATTCAGAGGTTACTTCTTCAAACTGTTGTTATGATCAAGAGAACTCATCTTATACAAACAATCCCACCTCTTTGCCCACAGATGTAGACAAGTTTAATAACAATAATAGTTACCACGACAACACCAATGCTAATACTAGCACAAGCACGCCCGCCACCACCGCCACAAGCACCACCACCACCGCCACCACTTACAACACCGACAACAACAGCAGCAACAACAACCTCTCAACAATCTTTGATTCCCAAGATAAAATCGATAATGACATCTCGGCCTCCATAGACTTCTCTTCATCTTCTCCCTTTTCTGTCAATCCATTTCTCTCAACACAACAATACCAATTTGACTTCTCTTCAGTGCAGCCTCATCAAATCCCCATATCCGAAGTAAACGTCGACGGACTTTCATCACAGTACCCTGTGGAACCCGTCCCGCCATGTCTTTTGGGGCCTCGTCATCAGCCATTGCCATCAGTTTTTGAAGAAGAGTGCCTCTCCTCCGTGCCTTCTTATGCTTCTTGCTCTTTCTTCGGCCCTGCTGAAATGACCACATACATGCCTACTGCAACCATGACCGCCGCATTATCCACCGATAGTGAAGGGATTTTCACCGGCGGCATTCTTCGAGGTTCCGACTTTCAGCTTCAGGATCTGGATTATCAGGGTGATAATGGCGGAATTTACTGTCCCGATTCTCTGCAGAGTGTTCTTAACCCAGCAGACTTACAGGTACTGACAATGATCACAAAGTTCTTAAATAGTACAAATTAACATGGAAGTACTAAAAAGTAAATATTTATGTTACTTTGTAATTTTGTTAGAAGGCTCTAAGTGGAGACAGTCAACAACTGGTGGGAAGGGCGAGCAGTTCGACTCCTATGGCGTCAGAGATATCAAGTTTGGAGGATTCAACGTTTAAAGTAGGGAAATTATCAGTTGAACAAAGGAAGGAGAAGATACATAGGTACATGAAGAAAAGAAATGAGAGGAATTTCACCAAGAAAATCAAGGCAAGCACTACTTTAAACCCTTCTCGATTATCATGAACAAATTTTAAAAACTTTTAATATAAATTCATGCTTGCAAATTATGAACAGTATGCCTGCCGGAAAACGTTGGCTGATAGCCGGCCGAGAGTCAGAGGAAGGTTTGCAAAAAACGATGACTTCGGAGAGACACATAGAACACCTTGTAGCAATCATGAAGAAGATGATGAAGACGAAGTAAGTAACAACACATTTCCATTATTATAATTCCCCTCAATATTATAATTGTTATCATTTTTTTCACAATTGTTTATACTTTTAACAGTTGGTGGTTGTTAAAGAAGAAGATGCCATGAACGATTCCTCTACAGATATTATTGGACACATCACTGGCGTAAACTCTTTCAAATACAATAATTTTCCGAATAATTATTCAATCCAATCCTGGATTTGACTTGTTTATCATTGGCAACATCAACTATGAACGTATATCTCTACAATTTTCTCCAGCCTGGTGTAATAAACACAAACTTATATTATTATGAAAAATTGAGTCAGGAGGGTTATATAGAAACCAAGTGAATAACAGCATTAATTTTTGTAGATATTTTTTCATTTTTTATGATCGAATTTTGAGTCCATGTATGTACTAACTACCACCACCACAACCGGCAACAGCTAGCAGCAATATCGAACTAGCTTAAATGCTAGTTGCAGAAATTTATGTATAGTTGTTCCCCACAAATTGTAAATAAGATGTGTACGTACGTATGTAGTAGCTAGCTAGCTTCATTAATTTTCTGAGTCCGGGGACGATTATTATTACTATTATTATCATAATTAAGGTGGCACAATTCAAAAAGGGGGATTCTTTCATAGCTAAAAGTTGTTTTATTTTTTAAGATATTAATGGGAGTATTAATTTTTTATAATGTGGGTCAGATTCTCCAAGTGTTTGCCATGTTGCAGGACTTGAGGTTCTGCCATGAATGAGCTCATAGCTTTTGGTTTAGGCAAGATGATTATCAGCCGAAAACTTGCCTGGCGAATTGCTCGAAACGGGCATGAGGCCCTTTTCGTTCATAGTTTGATTACCATAAGATGGCCCATTAGTGCCATTTGTCTTTTGTTTTCTAGGCACAAGTGATAATTTTACAAGTCACAATCAAATTCAGAGTCTCTCAAACCCCGAATAGAACAGCATGACATCTATTATTTGAAAAATGAATGCTATAAAGTTAGGTAGCTTGGACTTTCTTTCTAATGCCTAAATAACAATTCATACACTAGTCATTTTTTCAATGAGTGGTTGCTTAGGCGGCTCTCCTACAAGAACAAAATTCTTATATCAATCACAATTGATTTGAGATTGATTCTACCATTTTCAATTGTTTAATAGAGTACCCATTTGGCTCCACTTCATTTATAGAAGGTCTGAATATACCCACTAGGTTTATAGCAGCCGAAAGCAAGCTATCTATCTCCGAATTCTATGTAATTTCCAATATCACCTTCTTGTTGAAGTGGGTATTGCTTGTTCCGCATAAAGTTTGAACTGAACCTCTAAATCCTTTTCCATGAATAGAGGTATAGATAGTGGTAGCCACACCATACCATTTATTTTCCTTTAAACTTCTTAT
Source organism: Mangifera indica (assembly GCF_011075055.1). NCBI lineage: Eukaryota > Viridiplantae > Streptophyta > Magnoliopsida > Sapindales > Anacardiaceae > Mangifera > Mangifera indica. The sequence continues at coordinate 23,076,273 of NC_058139.1, read as the reverse complement.
TTTAATAAATTTTGTAACAGGACACTTATTTATGATTGAGATTTATTTATCTAATGACGCATCTTATATGAGTTAGTTGTGTTTGAATCTAATATTTAGTTAAGATGAATTATAATCTTAAGTTTGAACTCCAATTCTATTTGAAATTGAATATTTATTTATAGGATACTATATTATTTAGAATAAACCTATTTAAATCAAACACATCACCCTAATTACTATGGTGGTTCTCTTTAGAATATAAAACTAAAATCCATCTTGGTTTTTTGTAAAAATAAGATAAAATTGACCAACAATTGATTTTTTGTGATGAATTCTTCAAAGTCCTTTTGACTTGTGTTTTGCATGAAAAAGTTAATTGGATGAAGTCAATTGACTGAAAACTATATCTGATTCTGTGCATAAAATTGGAAAATGAGCATTGAACCTTGGAATTGATTAAGAAAAAATTCTGATTGTAGTCTAAGTTGCATTGTTTCCAAGTTTCACTGATCATTTTATTTTGTTTTTCATTAAAAGCATCAAACTATCTGCTATTAAAAAACCAAATTGCCGCCCATATAATGAATATGGCGGAAAGAAGAACATGATGAAAATAAAAGAAAAGGAATCCAAAAAGGTTATTCTTTCTCATTTGGTAGTATGTAAATGGGTCACAATCATATACGTGATTATATAATTAAATAATTTTAAATTAAAAATAAAATAATATTTAATAATATAATAATATATATAAATATATATTTATATACTTAAAATAAGAAATCAGAAAACGAAAGAAGATAAGAGATGGCTATATCCAAAACGAACTTCCATTTCTGTATACATCCTCATTCCTTCCCCTTCCATTCATTTTTACTTTGAAACTTTATCACCAAATATTAAATAAATAAATAAATACTTAACAAAATAATAAAAAGACCCCACGAACCGAAATTCCACAAACATGCGTGGGGTTGCTGACACCCATTTTGCTTGAGTTGTTTTTTTCTGTTTCATTTTCTCTCTCTGGATGCTTATAATCTAATAACTGTTGTCTGAAACAGTTGCAACTTCTAAAAAAGTTTTGTATTTTTTTTTCAAAGTACAGTATATTAATGCTTCAAGTCTCTTTTGTTATGATTTCATTGAACTGCATTTTCTTCTTGGTCGTGAGCTAGAGCTTTAGTGTAAACAGTTGCTTCACTTCTGGTGCTTGAGGTTGAAGTTGGTTTGGTTTGGTTTTTGGTTTCTTGGATCCGTTTCTTCTGGTAAGAAAAAAGTTGGTCTCTTCTTGTTTATTTTATTCATAAAAGTTTGTACCTTTATTGTTCATTCATGTTATTAACTACTTTAAGAGTTGATTTGTCATAGTTAATTAAGTTTAGCTTGTGGGGTTGTCTTTTTAAAGGTGTTGCTGTGCAAAAAATATAGACTTTCCGCTCTCGTTTTATCAATATATCCAAATAATTTGGGAACAATCAAGAGCTTGAGTAAATGTTTTCGTTTGCTGAGTTGTTGAGAGCGTGAGGTGGGCTGCAGTATTCAATTAAGTTGAGTAGTTAAATTAATACTGAGTTGCAGCAGCAATCCCTTTAACGTTTTTCAACATGTATGTGATTTTTGTAATCTTCTCTCTCCCTCTCTTTGCTATGATATTTTAAGCTTGATTGAGTTTAGTGATTGCTTTTATCTGATTTTTTGTTTTTCCCACTAAATGGTTACTCTTATTCACCATTTTCACCATTTTTTCTCATTGTTTGATATGATTCTGATATGCACAAGTTTTCAGTTTTCTTATCATTAATGTCATGATCAAACTTCCAGATAGAATTCATATTTTTCGATTAACTTTGATGTCGATTGCTACTCCATATTTTGGTAGCTTGATTATGGGATACTTTATCTTCCCCTTTTCTCCCATTTTTTATAATGAATAAAATCAATCATAGTCAGCTAGCGAAAGTGTTTCTCCTATCTCCCCCCTTTTTAATTTAGATTTTGATGTCAGATGATTAAGCACTTAGCTTTTTGCTACGATAGATGCTAATCATTCTTGTTGCTCACAGATATATTGTGAAATCAGAATCAGTCGGGAAGTTTATTGTAAGGCAGTAGCTGTCTACTGTAGTATCAATTATCTGAAGATAAGGACACGGGAATCATCTTTGTCCACAGTTAGAGGCTTTTTTCCAAGGCAGAAGATGGAAAATAAATGGGTCAATTCCCGGAAAGATAGCCAGGGGAAGGAAGATTCATTGGATGGCTTGAGCAAGGACATTGAATTAAATGGGGAAACCAGGTTGGATTGTGCAGAATCTAAAACAAGAAAGTTAGTGAGAAGGTTAAATTCTCAGCATAGTCTGATATTAAATGTGAAGCAATCGTTGACCGGTAAAAGTTTTCTAAAGAATTCATTCCTTCAGAGTAATCATGGCTTAGATACTAAGATTCCAAAGCATATGGTTACACTGGATGAGAGATATCTTCGTTGGTGTCTTGAATTGATTCATGCTAGCGCATCAAAAGCAGTTCAGTGCAACATCTCTGTGACTATGAGCTCAGCAAATATGGGCATCTTGTGGGATGACATGAAACTGGCTAAAATGAGGAATGAAAATCTGTATGACATCAATAGGTTTGTTTTTGAATGTCCATTGGCAACTGGGACAGGGAGTGTGGTCATTAGTCCGGTAGGACAGTGGATTGTGGGTTCAATTATGGGTAGCAAGAGTATGATAAATATATTGGAAAGCCCTTTGTTAAGCAAATTTGGTCCATTAGATGGTGATGATAACTTCAGAAGAATAAGTTTGAATGATATTAAAGGGCCAATAAGTTGTGATTTTATGAGCTCTCCTGGTGGCTTTAGTAATTATTCATCACAGAAACTAAAAAAGGAAACGCATATGCTGGGAAGCCACAAGAATGAATCTGAGACTGCGCATAGGAGGCTTGTGTCTGTCTCAAGCACAAACTCCTCTTGTTCTGATCAATCTTCTTCTGCTGCTTCTACCTCAGTTTCTCTAGGAATGCTCCAATACATGTGGAAGGGTGGGAAACCACATTTTGTATTTTCTGTAGATAAGCGAAAGGAGGTCTATGTTGCCAACTTGTCTATGACTGAATCAGTTGGTAGTAAGTCTCCAGACTGTTCGTACTTATTCCATTTGAGAAAAGGTGGCCAAAAGGAACATGAGATTCATGATAATGAGTCACTCCTTGTTGGTAAGATGAAGGTTTCAACTTCTTTCACCTTTTGCCAGAATGGTTCTGAGATTATGGAAACTCAATTCATTTTGTTTTCTAGTACTGAAATTTCTGTTGGAGAGATGGAAATGTCAGGCCATGGCACAAGGAAGAATAATAGCTTATCTAAGAAGGTGATGGAAGTGTTCAGAAATAGCCACTCATCCAAGCAGATTGCACTCTCAAAATTTGGTGGGTCAAGTGGCATACTGGAGAATTCTTCTTGGGAGCCATTGCAAAATCTGAGCAACAATTTGGATGCAGTTGGTGGGACTAGTCTCATTGGAAATGATCTTCCACCAAATCTTGAATTGGCTGCCATTGTTGTGAGATACTGTCTCCCTGCTGGTCATCAGAAGGAAGGTGGAGGCTGGGGCTTGAAATTTCTGAAGAAAGCTGTGGTCAATGAAAGTGCTGAGACTCTGAAAACCTCTACACCTTCTGTTTCTTGTGCTCGAGATAGTAATGATTGCTCAACAAGTATGGATATTCTGATTCCAGCGGGTTTTCATGGTGGTCCAAGAACAAGAAATGGGGGTCCTTCTGGTCTCATTGAGAGATGGAGATCAGGTGGATGCTGTGACTGTGGCGGCTGGGACCTGGGCTGCCCTCTCACTTTACTTAATACCAGATTAAGCAAAAAAGAGGTTTCACCCCAAGCAAATATGGATGACGAGTTTAAATCATTTGATTTCTTCAAACAGGTAAGTCTATCTCCTTTATGTTTTCCCTTAATACATTTTTAAATCACTATTGGTAATCTGGGTACAATATGCTTTTCCAGTTCTCCTCAGTTTTTTTTCTACTTACCGTGTTCTCTTAGTTTCTAATTATTTGATTCTCTGGCGGCTAAACATTATAGTTTTATGGGGCAAATCATGAAGTGCTTGTAATGTCATGAATTAGCTCTAATGTCACTGGAAAGCAAATACAACTTGCCCCTGTCGCTACTAACTAAAAGCTGGTGGTTACTTTTATAGTTTTGTCAAAAATTGCAGTTGACTAAATTGTTCCATAATTTGTCTGTTGTACGGAAAGTTACAATAGTATTGTGGCCCAGTACTTAAATTTGCACCAAGAAAATCATATGGTTCAACTTCAATGTTTCAGGGTTCAGAACAAGGTGCTCCCACCTTGAGGATGGCGAATATCCGTGATGGTTTGTATCTTATTCATTTTCAATCAAATCTATCAGCCTTGCAGTCTTTATCAATTGCAGTGGCATCTCTTCATTCACAGAGTCCCAGTCTCCAACCCAAAAATGTACAGGACTGAACTAGCAGGGATCCAGATAGAGGTTTATGTCGTAGTGTAACTTTTATTGTATTACAGCCGTGTGTAAGTCGAAATTTAAATTTTTAAATACAAATATGTTGCGTTCCTAACTCAAAGAGAAATAAAATCAGAATCATATTATTACTCTTTCTCTTCCGTTTTGTGTTGTGTGAGGGGGGAGAATTGCAAGAGGTATCTGACAGTAATAATCTAAACAATGAAATTTGCATATTCAAAAATGCATATATCAATGGAACAAGATATGTATTGTGTTCAATGGCATAAAACATCACTACCATAAATATTCATGCTTGGTAAGTTACTCTCACCTAAATGAAATCATTCTGTTCAAACTTGGATTAATAATCTTACCGGATTCTGCTTCAACAGCTGCAATTCACGCACTATTTTATCGTTTATGTTAATGGACTTAACTCTGTCCCTGACCCAAGATAAAATGAAATTGTACCTATCTGGTATTAAACAAATAGTCTATGGTTATAATTGGAATTTCAAGAAAACCCATTTGTCGATAAATACCACAAAAACCCTAGCTCGTGTCTTTGTTGTTGATACCTTCAACAGTCGAAGATGTCGAAGCGAGGTCAGTTCCCTCTATTTTGACTTGTGTTTCATTTCCTTCATCACCATTTCGTCTCATTTTTTCTTAAATAACGACTCGATAGATCGAGTGTTTCTCATTATTTTTCTTTCTTTAAAGATCTATTTGTATCAATTTTATGTTTATGTGTAATGTGCGAACATTATGAGAAATTTACTATAGGATCTTTGTTCGGAATTGTTAGGAAAGGAGGAAATATTTGTATAATTTATAGAAAACTTTTTTTTTTCTTCTGTGGGTTGTTTTTTAGGTTGTTGTGGTTGCTTCTTCTACCTTTGAGGTTTTGTAATTGAAGAAAAATGGTTCATTGTGATTTTTGTCGGCTACAGGACGCGGAGGATCAGCAGGTAACAAGTTCAGGATGTCACTGGGTTTGCCAGTGGCAGCAACTGTGAATTGTGCCGATAACACTGGGGCAAAGAACCTTTACATCATTTCAGTGAAGGGAATCAAGGGACGTCTCAACAGGTTGCCGTCCGCTTGTGTTGGTGACATGGTCATGGCCACGGTAAAGAAGGGGAAACCTGATCTCAGGAAGAAGGTTATGCCTGCTGTCATTGTCAGGCAGCGCAAACCCTGGCGCAGAAAGGACGGTGTCTACATGTACTTTGAAGGTTATAAATTTTTATGGCAGTGTGTTTTGTTAATGTTGGATTTTTTTTTTTTGGGTTTGTGTGACTATTATTTTTTCGTTGTGATTATATGGATTTCTTTAATTTGCATTCATTACCAGTCATCTTGTATATAGAAGCTGTATATGCATAGCTGCTATCAAGTAAAGAGGTGTTGCTGGTTAAGCAGTGCCTTGATGTGTGCATATGTCCCATACTTTGAGTCTGTCCGCAAAATGATTGGATGCTTCCTGAGACCAGCGATATTATCATGGCAGTTGAAAACTATATCGAGTGGGATATCTTCCATATAGAATCTTTCTTTTCGTATTTCGACACATTTCTTCTATGCCTCTTTATATTTATTTACAATGTTTTTAAGTGGCATTAGTGGGCTATTTCGCTGGTGATGTGGTGCTGAGGATTGCTACTTTTTGGTTTCTCTGCACCTCCCATACCCAGCAATAGTAAAATACCAACTTACCCTATTACCGGATGGTAAAATTGTTGTCATCCCTGTCAAGGTTGGCATACGTGTACTTTTTTTGAGTTTAGAGATCAATTTCTGTCCTTTTTGGCTCAAGATGTGCATTTTAACATTAGGAAGGTTTATCGGATCAGGTTGAGCTTGCCATGGTTCTGGTATCTGGCTTTAATCATCTCTGGTCACCAGACATAAGTCAGGTATCCACCTCAATTCTCGACGGTTGATACAGTTACAAGTCTGGAAAATTGAGTGTGTCCATCGTTGGGGAAATGATGATGCTTTTGAAGCTCATTTCTGCTCCATTTGGGCCCTATATGGCTTTGTAACTCTGATTATCTCAATATGTTTTCAGTCTGATATTCTAAATGTCGAAACCTTAAATGTTGCTTTGCTGGTCGATCGCAGATGATGCCACCCATGTATTTAATCAATGAATTCCTTTTTTGTCGTTTTTCATGTTTAATGTTTATGGAAGACAAATGTGCTATTTGGTGCTTGCTCTGATAAAGATTTTTTTTTGGGCAGATAATGCTGGTGTTATTGTGAATCCAAAGGGAGAGATGAAAGGTTTGGCCTAAGTCATTTTTTTCTACAAGCATTAAACTATTAAACAACTGAATGTCCAAAGTTGTTAATTGATCCGGTGCAAAAAGAAAAAAAAAAGTGATTCATTTATTGTTATTGTTGACAATTTCTTCTGGGTACCAATGTTGTAGGTTCTGCTATTACTGGTCCAATTGGTAAGGAGTGTGCTGATCTCTGGCCAAGAATTGCAAGTGCAGCGAATGCTATTGTTTAAGAGCGCTTTAGATTCGTATCTTCTTTTTTTTTTTTCTGCCTTTTAGACAGTTTTTCAAGTCTTAGGAGTAAAGATGTCTTGACCTGATGAAGACAATATTTGTTATTTGGATGAAGTTTTTGTTGGACAATGGTATAATTTTGATGTTGTTTGTTTTTCCTGTTTGCATTGGTTTGCGGCATTAATCATAAACATGCATTCACTCCAGTTTATGTGCCTTGCCTCTTCAGTTTATCTACCTTGATTTTTCCTAGCCACTCCTGCCGAGATTCTCTTCTCACTTTCTGCAAATGGGTACAGAACCGACTCCTGCTTTGTTATAGTATTCAGAGATATTGTTGAGATAATTCATAGTTCAACTCTTGCCCATTTTCTAAATAGGATCATGAGCAGCTGGGATTGTGAATAACTGCAAGCAATTCACTTAATGCTGAAAAGCAGGATTCTGTTATTTACATTAAATATGTAGCTAGCTCTATGGTGACTTGTTAGTTCCATGACCATCCTTACATGTTTCTTGCCAAACCATTCACAATACAAACTTCAAGAAAGTTCCTCCCGAAATTTTTTAGTTGGTGTTATATGGTAGATTCCTACGTGGGAAACGTTTCAATTTGCTACAACAACCATCAAACATGTTTTCTATCCATGAGCGCCGGTAAACCTTTCACACCAAAGCAGGATACAGAGCTCTACAGAATAGTGGTTTTCCTCGGCATCCACTGAGAAACTGGAGTTCTGAGCTTAATCATTAACAACCGCACAGTGCAAATGTATTTGAAACAACTGCATTCTCTGTTAGAAGCATCCACATTAACTTGACAGAAACACAATATAACAGCGGCCTTTCAATGAAAGATATTCCAGACCAAACCACATGCAGGGGCTTATACCAAATGTGCAACAAACGTTAACCATTATGTGTGTACACTAGAACAACGCAGTCTTTTTATTCTAAAACAACCACAACAAGCTAGTCCATATTCACCAACATAACCTTATTAAATCATCTTAGCTGCAGCGCCTGCATTCAGTTTTGCACAGTACTCAAACAAACTACCATCGTAACAGCGTCTCACAGCTTCTTTTGATAGGAAACCTTCCTCGTCCCTCGCCAAAATGTATAAAACAAGCCATTCCCCTTTACTTGCAATCCTGCAATCCATATGCAACCAACCCTTACTCTTATTCAGTGCATTTCTTTTAAGTTAAAAATGACAGTTCAATTCATTGAAATGGGTGCGTTTGTAATAGTTTTAAACAAATTTTACATCTACAAAATATGGGAAAGATGTTAGATATATATATAAAATATTCAAGATTACTTAAATAGATTGTGAAGTTAAGAGGTGTTTTAATTTCACAGCCCATATTTTCATAGTGATCCAACTACTGAAACTAGCTATACAACATTGATTAACAACTTACCAGCCAAAGAAGTCCATTGCTACACGGTTTCCCTCAGTCATGTCCCAAAGCTCTCCTATTGTTAACTTACCAGGCACTGTATGAGAATATTTGCTAAATATGAATTCCAGGTTTGCAGGCATGTACCTATAACTCAATTGGATTGAAAAAATAATAATAATAGAGTGAGACTAAACTTGTAAGCACAAAAGAAGTATAAAAGATTGGATTTGACTAACCTTCCTTCCGTGTCATATGTTCCTGAGTCACTGCCATGCTTTGCTTTGTGTATGTTGTGTATGTAAATGGGTAAGAAAGGAGATGGGATCCACCCCTGCAAAATATTATTATTTTTTTTTTTTATGAGGGTAAACATTAATTAGAATTTATTGTTATGGTATAGACGGTTAATTGGAACTTTGATGTATCCAATAATTAAATCCCCAAAACTCTAAAATAACAACTTTATCCATTGAATGTTATCATTCAAGGAGATTTCAACATTAAAAAACCTGTCACTGTGATGCATGTAAATTTAAGGATCTTTGTGGATTCAAAAGAATATAGTTTAAGTTTATTAAGGTATTCTTATAAACTTCAAACAATAAAATTATGTTTTATTAATGTAAATTAATATTACAATGCATCCCAAAATCTTCGGATATAATTTTCAATCATTGTAATAGATGATTGTTTGAATGTTACATATGGATCAAAACTCACGGGGAGAGTAGGATAACTCAGTGCCAAGTTGATGACAAAGGCCAATATCACAGAAACTATCATGTTGAAACCAATTGCTCTTAGTCCTGATTAAGAAGAGGCACAAAATATTATAAACGACAAGCAAATTTACAATGAACAAACCTGCAATATCAACTGGTTAATCCAGAATCATATAATATTTTCACCTGTATAAGTCTCCCAAGGGTAAATGATCCCATTGTCATCTTGGTCAAAAAAGGCTACATGCTGCTGAAGCACACTCAGGTTGTGATTATTGTGCCCTTGTGTTCCATTTGGATGGCTCGGATCTGGAGCTTCCAGTGCTCTTGGCATATCTAAGTTGAACATAAATCAGACAGATCGAATAAAATTTACAGCTTAATTTTCTCACAAATTTACAATCTAGAAACCAACTTAACAATAAGATTTATCTTTTTTTTCTCCTACTATTCTGTCATAATGGTTGATTTATGTAATATTCTAGTTTAATAACTTAGTCCACTATTATGACATTATCTACTTTAAATATAGTCTATCAGACATCTCTATAATTTAGAACATTATTCAACCATTTTATCATTCATATGAGATGTTCATACATATAAAACATATCTTCTTGACATGTATAAGACAATAAGGTTTGTCTTTTTTTTTTTTCCAAGATATCCATAATAATCAGTCTTTTTTAAAGAACTTAAGATAAACAATCTTTTTTAACATTTTCAACGGTATGGAATATTCATATATACACAAAACATAAGAGATCTCTCCTATATTTTGTCCAAATAGGATTTGCCTAGATATGTTACAATTTATGATTAAAAATAAATAATAAATAGAGCAGTGGAAATGGAAGCGAAAAAGCATACAAGGCTTGGGAATTTTGTCATCCAAGTCAGTGGGGACTCTTCTCTCATAAGTGACTGGTGCATAAGGAGCCTCGGTTGCCATTGCATCCCCGTCCATGATCTCCCAAAAAAACTGCTTCAATTGATCAAAAATTAAGCTTACTGCTAGCAAGATAGCTGCTTATAAAAGAATAGTAGTGGGCGGTGAAGGAAGCAAGAGAAGAGAAGGAAAGCCAAACCACGTAATGCGTGGCGTGCATGCAAAGGATCAAGTGCTTATGTTAGGCATGTTGTGGCAACACCATGCCAATTTTTCATGCATGTTGCAACACCAAGCATCGTTCTGTTGACATTTGTCAAATTATATAAACAAAAAAAGGCTATTTTTCTTCTTTCAAGTTTCGTTCTACAATTCTATTTTATTAAAGAAAGAAATTGTGTGGCAAAGAGATTTCGCATGCGCATAAGAGGTTGACGCCAAATGGGTCACTCTCAGGTTTCCTTCTTTCTGCTATCATGTTTGAGTGAATTGGAATACTTTCCAGTTTGCAGTAGTTCATGTTGTTTAAACTTCTTTCTGCTATCATATTTGAACAAAGATGTATGTATTACCCGCTGGGCGAATTCCATATTGAACAAAGAATGAGAGAGGTACGGGATAACGCAAATTCAATATTGATTCAATATTAAAAAAATATTAGATATACAATATGTGTGTACAGATTCTAATGAATCAAAGATGTTACAAAATGTATCAAGACAAGACGAGAAAATGTAACGCCTTTCACGCATCCTATTAAACTATGGTATTATTATCATCAAAAAGGGAAAACAAACAAGGAATTCTCTCTGGTATTCTCTTTCCGATTTTGAATAAGAGAAAGAAACAAGGGATTCTCTTTTGTAACCACTCTTTCAATATTTCTTTGGTTTCCTTTAAACGTCTGTTTTCTGAAATGCCATTTTACTCGTAAAATAGGCCTAGCCTAATGTTGGTTGGTTAGAACAAAATGACTCCTTTAACGTTACGGGTCATTTACTATAACATCTTTTAATAATTTATGAAGTTTTAACTTCATCACCTAATGACTTTTCACGCTAAGACTCCTTGACCTTTATTATAAGAATTAAGGGTGGATACATTGCCGTTCTCTTGCTGGAGTTCCTATAGTTAACAATTCTTTTTTTTTTTTTCCTCTACAAACAAACTAGATCTCAAAATAATCATTCTAAATTCAAATAAAACTTCAACTAACTCTTGTTCGAATGGAATCCACCCATAAATATATCCGAGCTCAGATTGCTCGACCAAAATCTACCCTTGATCATTAAACATATGATTTTTTTTCCAACTCCATGAGCTTTCAGATGGATGAGCATTACTCTCTTTTTATTTTTACTTTTTTCATTTCAAACTTCCATTGACAATAAATTACTAAAGCTTGCTCGCACATTTCAGCAGAAAACAGTACATTCAACAACAATTTACTTCAGTATGACAAAAAGCCAGAAGACGTTAAGGTCTCACTCTCACCCCTAGAGCCAGAGGCATTTAACTGAATGCTAAACTTACTTTCACCAAATATATTACCCTTCTCTCCCAAACTATACACACAATGTGCAAAAAGTAAAATACATAATTGAGAAGGCGGCAAGGAAAGAATTAAACAGGGTGATACAGATTACCTACATAATTGCAAAGAGTAGAATGGCCATCAGCACAAAAGAGGAGATATTAAATCTTTGAACAGAAGTATGGAAGTTCTTAATCCATTCAATAACTATGATTCATGGAGAAAATCCTCTCAAGGAAAATAGTTTTCTGCTACTCTAAACATCTGGAATCAAATATTATGAACCATTATGATGCATCCTAAAACAAGTTGGCCAATTTCGGTAAAGATAGACAGCTAACCAGTGAAGGTTAACATACCATAGCTGTTCATTTTAAACATTCCATATGTTCATCAAATTCACCAACCCGCATGAAGATCGGGAAATTTATGACTTGAAATGGAATGCAAAGAATCTCCAAAATTTGACAATGTTGGAATCACCTGGCTGGGGAATGGCATCTCAGGTTATTTCACAATTTCAATAAGAAAAAAATCCTCTTCCACATTTACTCCGTGCTGAAATACCCTCATACTGAACACACCCCCAATACGTAGCTTGGGTTCAGCCATGAGTGGACACTTGACTCCACCTTAGAACTTGAGCATCTCTCCTCCTGTACACACAAGGGCAAATACAGGGGGAAAATGATTATGCCATCCTCAAAGTCAACTACCACTATGATTATCAATATCCACTAGGAAGTGTCAACTACCACTATGATTACTGCTACCCACTACAAATACAAAGTGATCAACCCAAGTGAACCAGAGCTCCACTGCTATCGCTATGAGTAAGAACATTCAATACACTCTTATTCTACTAATATGCAAAATAAAATATAGCACTGCAAACTATCAGTATATTTCCAATGACATCTAATTTAGTATGCAGGAAATCAAAATTGATAGTGCACTCAAACCAACAAAATTAAAGTTATATAAAGCTACTATAGCTTAAACACTATGACCGACAAGACAATTCTGCAAGTAAATAATTATACGCAAGCCAAGTTTAAACTACACTCAATAGCAAATACTAAATAAGACTGGCATCTAACACGCCTTGAAACTACTCTTATTACTATCAAAATAGTACTGCAAACTACTAAGATTCAAGCAATCCAACCGGTCCCAGTGTGCATCAACATCAACTTGTGCTGCTCCCTTTGTTGCCGGAAACAACAGATCGTGACCTCATCCACAAAGAGATGAGTCTGAAACATGGAGCTATGGTCCAATTGGCAAAAAAAGCAATCTAATCACTGTTGTTGGGCTTGTCTGGCCTGGCCACCACCATATCCACCCCCATAGCCAACTTGCCCACCATGAGGACCATTTGGTTGAGTTCCATAATTTCCAGAAGCTTGTGATGCATCAGATCTCCAACCTGCATTTCCATACCCTGAATTTCCATTAGAATCACCATAGCCACTTCCCATATAGCTGCCACCACTCCCTTGTAATTCTCCTGCACCCTGATTACCAGCATTACCACTTGGGACACTCCCAGAACGTCCACCAACAGCTCCATACCCAGAGGCATTCCCATAAGAGCCTTCACTTCCACCATACCCACCATAACCACCATACCCATAACCTTGATTCCCATAGCCAGTAGCCCCACTAGGAGATTGACCAGTAGGTGTTGAACCAGGACCACCACTGCTGCCAGTACCCCAAGGAGCAGCATTTCCATAGCCCATAGTGCCATAACCAGAAGGGGCTTGGGTTCCCCATGTACTTCTGGGCGCACCTGGTGGACCACTTGCATAACCACTATTAGCTAAATTTGGGTTCCCATATGTAGCACCTGCAGGGCCACCATACCCAGTATTGGCACCACCATAACTTCCATAACCACCATAACCAACATTGTTGCTAGATGGACCATATCCATAGCCAGGTGTGCTATACCCAGATGAACCATAAGGTGGAAAACCACTTCCGGTACTCTGAGGCTGCATGTACCTATTCGAATCCATATGACCCTCAAATGCATTTGAATTGCCACCAGAAGCACCATAACCCTGATAACCACCAAATCCAGCTCCACCAGACCCCATGTTACGGCCAACTCCACCAGGATTGGAATCCTTAGGAAGAGCCCGTTTTACTTCAACTTGTTTACCATTCAAATCATGAAAAGTTTTATGTAAAACCCTGTCAACTGCATCTTCAGTATCAAAGGAAATAAAACCAAATCCACGAGGCCGTTGTGTATTCTGGTCATACATGATTACCACATCAGTGACATGGCCGTAACCTTCAAAATATTGACGAAATCCATCTTCAGTTAGAGTGGGAGGCAACCCTCCAACAAATATCTTCTTGGTCCTGATGTTTCCACCACCTCCATTGTTTCTAGAAGAATTAAAGTTCCCATTTCTGGCTGATGTTTGCTGCTCCTCTCTTGACATGGCTCTCTTCACCTCAACCTGCCCCATGCGGAACAAATATTTGCAATGTTTCATAACTTAAAAAAAAAAAAAAAGCTCACTTGAATAGAATAACATAAATCTTTAACTTTCCAAAAACGTTCATAAAATCAAATTGCTTTAATATGCACAGGAACAGCTATAATCAGAAGGGCAGAGGGTGGGGAACTCCAACCCTCAATATGTTTACTACTAGAAGTCCCACTTTAAGAAAAGTTCAGACAAAAGAAAAAATATTATAAAGATTGATTTCATACTGATGAAATCACACATCAGATAAATTTATTTTTCAATGACACCTACGAAGGTGTCAATGCCACAACAGATGAAAGTTGCATGATGCTTCATCCTTAATATAGATGATTCAACAAGTTTATTATCACTGCAAGGAAATTGTCAGAAAAAAAAAATGCCTTTGAAAAGAAATTTAACCTAAGAATGTCTCTCTCTAACAAGCATCACTACACTTGATAAACCTAACACATTTATCTAGCTTAACGCTAAGTTTAGACATCACTTCTCACACATGCACAGAATTAAATGGACTTGCAACCTTCAAACAAAAGCTCTCCATGTTAAAAGAAGAATCCCATATCCCGTTTGTGTGTCTTTTTAACAATTACGTAGACACCTTCAGTGATGGTTAACTTCCACCAAGCAATTGCCAAGAGTGACGATAAAAGAGCTCAGCAAGACATCAAATAGATAAATCCATTAAGTGCAAAATGTTATAATTGAAAAAAAATTAACAGTCAAAATTTTAACACCCAAAAATCTTTCTCACCAATTATATTTGTGCCAATTCAGTCAAGACAAAACAAATGACATATAAAGACTGTAGAACTCAAAAATTATAAACCACAAAGTAAAACCCTAAAAGTTTAAATTTCCCAGTACGATTAACATCAGAACAACACTTACCCCATAAAATAAAATATAATTTAATAAAATAATTAAAGAAAAAACAAAGAAGGAATCTTATACTAGCTCGAGAAAACTCTCACCGTTCGTCCATCGATGGTGTGCTTATCCAGAAGAACGCGATCAAGAATGGAAGGATCTGAAAAAACCACAAACCCAAAACCTCTGGGTCTCCCAGTGGTTTTCTCCCTCATAACAACGGTCTGCAAAACGTCACCAAACTGGGAAAAGTAATCCTTTAACTTGTCCTCGCTTGTCTCCCATGAAATCCCACCAATAAACAGCTTGCCCTGATCGGATTCCATGAATTTATGGCTTTTTTAGCTTGTGGGTTTTGGAGTTAGTGAAGAGAGAAAGGGATTGAGTTTGTGGGCGACCGAGGGAGAGAAAGATAATATGGCGAACAAGTACAGAGGAAAGAAGATAGTTACGGGATTTGGACGGTTGGGATTCGGTTAGGGTTAAAATAGACGGTCGGGATTAGACTTGAAATTGGGGGTTGTGAGGAGCTGCGTGTGGACCGAAGTAGAAACTTTGCCCCGTGAATAAGACAGTCTTCAGACGAGGAAAAGGTAGATTTTTAAGTCACGTGACCATCATGTGCAGGATATTTCTTTCCAAAAAACTGCTTTTTGAGAAATAAAGAGGAATATTATTAATATAGATAGAATAAATAAAATTTGATATGATTATAGGGTAAACGTAAAATCAATAATTTTAAAATTTAAGCACTGAATTTGAAAATTGACCCACCCAGGCTAATTCTTTCAATAATGTTTTTAGACTGGATCAAGGCATTTGATTTGGTTAAAGGGTCGGTTTAGTATTTAATTAATTGTAGAGATAACTTCAAATCAAATGGAATTTTAATAAAAATTGATTTGGGTTTAATTTGAATCCAAAAAATTTAGTTTGAACTTTTAATTCGCTAAAATTAGTATTGAGATTTTCAGAGAAATTGTCAAAAAAAAGAAGAAGAATTATCAAAGATAAAAAAGATGGAGAATCACTAAAAAAAATACAAATTATCAAAGATAATGAATTTATTAGTGAATTTTAAACCATTTGTTGAAATCAAATTGTCTCGACTCAAATAAACTCACTGAGTTAAAATTAAACTAACTCAGATCAAATCTAATTTTATTTGATTAATTGAATTGGTGACAGAAATAAATAAATATTATAATAATATTCAATTAAACAGAAATGTGTTTTGTTGATGATACAGTATTCATATACTGCACCAAATAGTCTCAGAACAATCACAAAACTTTTCAGTCCTTAACAAACTTCATGACAATGCTTGATCAATTTATCGGAGATATATGTAATAACTTCAAAATATCTACATAAAGTTTCATTAAATTAGAAAATTATTTCCCTTTCCAAAATAAAAATTTATCAAATACAGAGAAATTTTAGTGGAATAGAAGTGAATATTGTTATTTTAGATTGTCCAGGATAAAAATAATTTAATAAAAGTTGAGGGGGGTAAAAGCTAGAGCGAAAATAAGATCCAGGAGACAAAGTTGAAAGCTGTTGTCTCTTTCTCTTTCAATGAACTCCTGCTCCCACCACTTCCATTATCATCAAGACTCCAACGTTCCTTTTTTTCAAAAACCGTTGGAGCCCAAATCGATTTTAAAACACTCTCAGATCTTCCAGTTTCGCCATTAACAAACCCTTTTCATGGGGTGCTTTCTGGGCTGTTTTGGGTTTTCTTCCAAGAGAAAACGTCGAAAACCGGCCAATAAAGTCTTACCTGGAGACCCTGTATGCATATTTTCAAGCTCTTGATTTGTTTTAATTCGAAAGTTTGATGCTTTCTTTTTTTTTTTTTTTTTTAGTCTCGTTGAACGTTACTGTTTTTGTTGCAGAAACATGGCAGTTATGAGCCTCTGGATTCATCAGTTTCTACCCGTTTTGACATTACAGAGAACCCCGCAAGCTCAGATTGTCATCAGCTCAGGTCTGTGTCAGTTGTCAATCCTGGGCTCATTTTTTAATTTTATAGTCTGTTATGATCTTTCATTCGTTTGAAAGTTGATTTGATTGCAGCAATAGGATAAAAATTGGGAAGAAAGTAAGCTTTAATCTGAACATTCAGACTTATGAGCCTCTTTCAAAAGATGAAACGAGATACCATTTATCTGACAGCGATGGAGAGGAAGAAAAAGAGAAAAATGGTGCAGAAACAGAAAAAGTGGACTTCTTTACTGTCTCTGAAGGGAATTCAACTACGTTGAAAACGGGTTCATTTCCTCCTAATTATAGATACCAGAATTTGACAGACAGCTATGAAGGTGAAGATGAAGATGATTTTGAATACAGCGAAAGTGATTTGGATATCAATGGTGATGAGGAGGAGGAGGATGAGGATGAGAATGAAGATGAGTGTGATGAATATGAAAATGAAGATGTTGGTGGGATTGCGATTGACATTGATGATCAAAGAGTAACTAAAAGTGAGTTCTTGAAGCAATTAAGTTCACAACCTCAACAAATCTCTTGGATTCATTCAGCTGAGGACAAAAGCAACAACCATATTCAACTACCTGGTCTAATAGATGGCAAACTCAGATCAATTGAATCGAAAAGAAATGGTCGGGACAGGAGCCAGTTTGTGAATTCTGTATTGAATCCAGTAGAGAATCTCACTCAATGGAAAGCAGTCAAAGCAAGAGCAGCCCCACCTAAGCCCCTCAGAAAGGAGAATAATGCATTACAACAAGAACCACAAACACCCTTTGATTTGGAGACAGGTTCCAATCTGTATCCTTCCAGTTTAGGACAAAATCACAGTCAATTGGAGCCTTTACTGCAAGAGGTTGCTGTTAATGCGAGCCTTTCAAACTGGTTGGCCTCGCTAAACCCTAAGGAATCCAAGGCTAGCAGCATTTCTGTCGAGAATGTTCCACCAAAGAGTAGCATATCTGATAAGTCATGTTTACAGGAAGGCAGAGAAGATACTCCAAGTTTAGAAATCACCGACTTTAAGGGCTAATTGTTGGTGGAAATATAGGAACAAAGCTTATGGATTCAAGCACAAGCATACTGAACACGTTGTCAAAACCAAGAAGTGAACACTGGAAATTCTGAGAATAGAAGTGCAGCTGAAGTTGCTCCTATTAATCTTCCTAGTCTATTCAAGTGTGATACAATATGGGATTTTGTTGTTTGGGTTTATGTTTCTGATTCTTTTATTGTATTCTGACTGTTCATAACCATAATGATTCTGGATAATTTTGTGCTGCTGAGTGCTGATGAAGTGGCTTTGATTGTTTGTTGTATGCCTTACTATTGCACAAAGATTACTTAATATTTTGCAGTCATTAAATTTCTTCTGAAAGCCTCTGTTTCTCCAGGTGATTTATTACAACTAATATCTGCTTCTCCACTGTAGTAACATGGATTAATAAATGACAGAAGAAACAGAAGCTGAATGTGAAATTTTCTAGATGTGCTACTTCCAATTAACAGAGTCTTCCTAGTGATGCATAAGATCAGGGGTATGTGTCACCTCATATTCCTTGTGACAAATCATGAAGAATATGGAAAAAAATATGCTTCAATAATAGGGTATATAATGGAGACAACGCACCACCAAATCAATTCATCATATGCACACTACTTGAATTTCCAACAGCTGTCTGATTCTCAGACAACCATGACTGTGATATCATTAATATATGTATAAACAAAGTTTAGACCAAAAAATCATTCAAGTAAAGTAAATTTCCATACCTTAATTTGACGATGGCCTATGAGTATATCATCCTTAGGCTCAGCATAACCCAAGCAAAATAATGAAATTTCAAATTGGAAGAATTCCCAGATTTGCTATAACATAGTCCGGAAGGTTTATTCTCTATAAATCCTTCAGTATGTAGAAACTCAAAGTGGCTCACAGAGACTAGTCAGAGTATCATACAGCGACAAAAGCCATAAGGAAAAGGAAGTGAACAGAATTTAAGAGCTTACCACTTTGTTTACACGCTAAACATATCTCTTCAGTGTTTGAATCCACACACATCAATATATGTGGAAAAACATAAAAACTACATATATAACCTTTCATCGAAACATGTTTTCTAATATCACGATTATCTGCTTCAATCCTAGATGAGATACAAGTAGTTTGCAGCTGCTTGTGAGACAGTTCCAGAAACCCGCTTAAGGTATTTGAATGACTCCAAGATGTAAATAAACACAAGAAAATCAGAGAATGACTTGCTTGTCTTCCAGACCATTGGTCCATCCTCATGACAAGTAGTGTAGGAAAAGGCCAATTTGCATCAAAATCAGGTTTTGCAGAGAAAAACCTCATTAATTCATCTATCAATCATGGAATTTAGTTCACTAAATGGTATCTACATTATGTTACAGATACAAGAATCTGAATCCTCATCTTCAGAGTCACTTGCTTCACTGCAGGCAAACACAGGGAAATGGCTGGTGAAAAATAAACCGTGAAAAATAGACAAAAAATTAGTGAAGCCCAATTACATCTTTCCTATAATCAAGATTATTCTCATCAATGATGAATCCGTTTCTCATTTGGGCAGTTATAAAAGGAAAAAATTAAGGAACACTTCAAATTATGTCTTAAAAAGGTAAAAATGTTGAAGATTTGAAAATTTTGCTAATTCTAGACAAACAATTAAGGCTGTGTTGAAGAAAAGAATTTTTGCCAGTTAACATTCCAGAAGGTCCTTGACACATAATCATAACTTGTCAAGTGAAAATATGATAATAATATTTACAGTGTTCACAAACAACTTAATAAAGTAATTTAATAGGTTTTTAGATAGTGTATCACCGCTTCCTTGAATACAGACACACACAAAACTTCATCTATCCCAGGAAGTCAAAGGGAAACCAGAACTTTGAACAATGGTCAACAATAAAGGAATATGACCTTAAGACTGACAGGTTATTGCCATCAGTAAAAGCTAGCATATATATAAAATACAAAGAGAAGGACCCAAGAAAAACAGCAGGCAGAACCTAAAAGATCAAACATATTATCATAACCAGGCCACAAAAAGAGTCCTACGAGTTATAGCATATTCAAGTGTACTACACAAATTTAGATATATGGACTATCATGATAGTTTACAGTTACTCATATCACTAATATTATGAGAGCCATGCAAATTGGGGCTATGTAACCCATATAGACTTGAAAATGAAAAGATAGGACGGCAAATAAGATTAACCCATAAGAAAAATGCATCCATTTGATAAATTTAGTATACTATAATAAGTTTTTTAAATTTTAGTAGTTTGACCACTGTATCTGATGAGCCAAACCTTCACTCTTTGACAAAAAACATAAGCCATAATTTATTTATTTAAATTCATCATGTTCTGGGTAAATAATTTTGACTTACTACAGTTAACAAAGGCAATTTTAAACACCTTATTATTTTAATGTAGATTTATTGAAATGAAGATTTATTTCTTCAACCAAGGTATAATACAAAATTAAAAAACCACTGGGCAGCCTTTATCAAGACATTAAAACAATGTACCCTCATGATAAATAAATATTACCCTGTATCCCAAGTCATGAAAGCAGTCTATGCTTAATAGATCAAACTACAATGATTAGGTAATCCTTGGATCAAAGTAAACAATAACTGTAATGTAACATCTAAGTTAGAACTGCATGAACATTGACAGAAGGTTTAAACATCAAACGTTTAAACATCTTTCTTCATCATTTATCAAGTTAATGAATGACTAAAAGCCTTTCTCCCAAGACTTTCACATAATCAGACTTCACAAGATTACAAGATGTTAACTGTAACTGGAGATTCTAGGCACTTTAGTTTTCCTTCTGGGGTGTCTTTTTTCCCTAGGCTTCTTCTGGGGCCACTAACCATCACAAATCAATATATGCAGTGAGATCAATAAGCTTCTAATCCAGATATTTAAATGCACTGACTGTGATATAAAATGTAAGATAAGAAGTTCAAGCTCAATCAGTGTGGTCTAGATTCCTTACTTCTTTCCAGACACTGGTATTGTAATTCCATTAATTGAAATACCAGAAAGTAAGAATACCTTGTAGTTCAAATAGTAGAAGGCCAGCTCTCAACTCACATGAAACAATTCCTATGTTACCTATTATCTATTAAGCAACCACTGAGAATTTCATAGATTAAAACAAGTGAGCAGTTCCTCACAACCATTACAGCAATTACAAATCAGCCATGATAAAGTGCAGATATCAAATACATGACCCACCCAAGGACTTACCGTGCTTTCATCTCAAACTCAATCCTGGTACAAAATCTCATTCTTCACACTAGTTTTGACCATTTCTTTAATAATTTGTGCAACACTTCTCTCATTTTGGAGGCATACAACCAAATGCATCCTCAAAGAGACATAGTTAATTAGCTAAGCTGAGAGCTTGAATCATAATCATAATAAGTTAGCTAAATAACACATCATGACATAAAATTATGAACAAAATCAAATCATTCCAAATAGCATAAGGACATAAAAAAATAAACTTGTGAAACTTCAACCACAACCATGCACATATAACAAATAAAATATATATGTATTACCTTGGTTCAAATTCTAATACCTCCACAAGCTTATTCCCCTTCCTATCATTCCACTGCACTTTCCGTCGTGTTTTTTCACATTTCCTTGACATGCCATCTCTCCTGGGAGGCAACAAAGAATCTGATTCACTCCCCTCTCCATCATCACTATGATTCTCAAACTTTTCGGAGTCTAGCATATCTATAGGCATTTTTTTGCACCCATTAACATCCTTGACATCAACAAGTACCGTCTCCATAGACAATCACACACGCTTTATCAAACAAAAGACTCAGAAACTCAATCTCTCAATCAATCGACGGATTTAGTGGTTAATTATCTGTAACAAATACAGGGATTACACAGAAATTCCATTTACCGGGTCACCTACAACCCATGAGCTCACAAATCCTACCCCTAAATTTTGAATTTTTATAGCAACCCTCAGTACATAAGGCCAAAATCTATCGTTCAGTTTCAAAGAAAACACATTCAGAAATCATTAACAGACTAAAAACACAAGAACGATATTGATTTTTCAGAAAACCCAATTTCCCCAGATGACAGATAATAAAGAATTCACAAACCCCAGTTCCTGAATTCGAGATTATGAATTAAATTCAGCTGTAAAGCGGAAATATACCATTCCAGAAAAAAGTCAACGCTCCGTGTTGACACGATCAAGTTTAAAAAAAAAAAAAAACAACTCAACCATCAAAGAGGAAAAAAAATTCTTAAAAATAAAACGAACCCCTAACATTGAAAGTCACATAAATAATTAACAATTACTTTAACCAAAAATCATTCACAGGAAACGAAAGAAAATTTTTCAAAATATCAGAAGGAAAAAATATATAGATATTTTAAAAACCAACTCAAAAATGCCCTAAAAAATAGTTTAAAAATTAAAAAAAAAAAAGAAGCAAGATTTGAGGGTTCAATAGGAAGAAGAATTAGTGGCTATCAACGAAGGGTTGTGTCTAGTCTTGATGAATGACGATTAAAGGAGGTGGATATATATATATATATATATATATATATATATATATATATATACGTGTGTGTACACACATATCAAAACAGTCGTTAGTTGGTTGTTATCAACGGCTGTGATTTTGTGTGAAAGATGATCCGTTGGTTGTTACTGGAGGCAGTCAGTGTACGGTCGTTAATATCGTTAAAATAGCCGGGGTGTTGACGTGGTGAATTTTGATTGCTATAGTGTATGATTAGGGCTACGGTGTATTATCGGATGATGAGATGTCAATTTCCAGGGAAGATATGACAGGACTTTGGTGTTCCTAATGGCAATGGGATTCTTTTGATCGGGTTATTGTACAAATAATGACAAATAATAAAATTAGGAACAAAGTCAAACTTGGTATTCTTCTTAATTATTGGCAAAAAGACTTATCCAGCTCCCCCAACGTTTGTTGCAAATTTAAATTGATACACGTTTAGAATTCAAAACTCAAACTGCCACCTGTGAGTTGTTAATTGACAAAATCAATTAATTTTAAAAATAAATTCATCATTTAATTAATATTATATTAAAAATAATAAAATTTTATTTACTCATTTTTTAGTTTTAAAAACTAATAATTTTTTTTTCAAAATCAAACTTTAAAAATTATATTTCTCTTCCTAAAGTTTCAATTTTTTGACAAACAATCGGCTTCTCTAGCCTCTCTCTCCCTCCCAACAATGTCTTTCTCTCTAGCACTACCTCAAGTGATTCAATTAGACGAAGGGACAAAGCAAGCAACAAAATGCGTTTTGGAATTAATTGGATGAATCTCGTCTCCAACACGAAGGGACGATAAAGACACATTTTGGGCATTTGTAATATACGCTTTCATATGGACAAAGGTATTTATCTTGTCCTTTTGTCCGGTGGAATTGAAGAAAATAAGATTCGTCTTAGTCAATTCTAAATTTGAATGAATCATGTTGGAGCAAGCCTCAAAAGAGGAAGCTAACTAAGGATGACACTACAAAAAAGAGAAGAAAAGAAAGAAATCAAAGAGGCAAATGTAAAATTTTAAAATTTATTTTTAAAGAAAATTATTAGTTTTATAAATTAAAGAAAAAATTAGATAATATTTTATTATTTTTAATATAATACTTGTTAAATGATGATTTTATTTTTAAAATTAACTGATTTGATTAATTTTAACAATTTATATATAAGAGTTTGAATTTTCAATATTTAACAGGTACCAATTTGAGTTTGTAACAAACCTTGGGTGGGAAGAAGTCTTTTGGCCTTAATTATTATTATTTAATGTAAGATTAAAATTTTATTTGCTTAGTGCTGCTGAAGATAGCTGGTTAAACGGCTAACACGTGGATATAAATAATTAAAATTTAAAAAAAAACTTACCCAAAAATATTTTTAAAAGATTTAAATGACATGACATCAACATCATATCATACCATGACAACATGAAAATTAGGTTAATTTGGCTTAATGATTGAAAGACAATTCTACATTATTTGTTTAGTCTAACTCTTAAATCAATCCAATTAAATGACTAATAATAAGATTAATACAAAACTCATACTTCCGAAATGAAATTCCATCAAAAGAATTGATTTTGAGATGTGAAGTAATAAATTTGTATGGATATGTTGGTATCTTCGCTTATTTAACTATTCAAATAGATAATAAAAATAATAATAATAATAATAATATATTATTATATAATTAAATAATTTTGAATTATATATAAATAAACAATTAAATTATCTAATTATCTAATCATATAATGATACATTATTTGTTAATACTTCTCACTGTACATCCATTAATATATGTAATATTACTTTACCCATAAACAATGAATTGATGTAACTTACAAACAAATGAAAGGTGAGCAAGAACAAAATGGAGATGGGTTAGTGCTTGCTTCCAAGCAAAGGGACAAGCTACCTACACAAATAGACATGATTGCAATGCAACAAACTTTGCACTCACATTTTACTTATAACTTCAAACTCAATTTCACTGCATTACTCACTTTGCAGAATGGCTTGCTTTCAAAGGGCTTCTCCATCTCTCAAGAAGATCCTGCTCCGATTATATTGGTAAGCTCTTTCAATTTAGCAAGTGCTCTCTATGTTTCTCATAGGTTGAATGCACATATATATGAAGCACAACATGCAAATATTTCCTGTGATCTGTCATGCTGCCTCAGAAAATGGTCAAAGATAGATAGACCTTAAGAAGATTCAGTAGGAAAGGAAAATGTAAGGAAGAACCAAATGGAGCTGTAGAAATGATATGGCTTGCAACAGTTTTGTAAATGGGAGACAAAGTTAATAGTATTCTTATCATACTTGGTAATAACACCAATCCAAATTTTAAAGCAACCAACCGTGAGTCCCCCCAAATAGAAAACAAAGATATAAACAACATATTAAAATGTTCTAGATAAAAAGATACTACATAGGGATAGATCTAATTTGAACTGATTTAGATTGAATCTACAATTTGACCCAAACAAATCATTTCAAACTAAAAATTTAACTCAAAAATTCAGTTTAAGATTGGCTTGTTTGTTTACTCAATTGCATTTTTATCTCATCTTGACATTGTTCATCCCACCAACAATATTGTTCAATCAATTGAAAACTTTCTAATGATATTGTACACCAACTCGAATTAGTTCAAGTTGAAATTGGCCCTAAACTTGACTCAGCTTGAATCAAATTGAATCCACCCCTAGTAGTGCACAATTTAATTTTCAACTAAAAAATCAGCACATCATAGGAAGAGAAAAAGTACAGAAAGTACCCACTAGTTCAGTTGCTAAGATCTTTGTTGGTTTCAAATCCTGCTGTGATTTAAGTTGGGGAGGACAGTAGGATTTAAAGTCGGAAGTTTTAGGGGAAAGAAAGAAAGAGGATGAAATCATTTCTGTCGCATGGTGAATGCATGAAAACCTAATAGTGTAATCAAATGCAGAATAACTGTATACTCCAAATCTGACTTGTTGAATGATGAGTGACTTTGGTTGAAGTTTAAACTATGCTGATAAGAGTGTATTTATACCAGCTAAGAAGGTAAAATGTTATAATAATGTTTAACACAAACTTATTCTGTATTTATTCCTTTTATGACAGTGCTGAAAAACCCATAGAGATTGATCATCACTTGCATGAATTTGGGTCTGTAGAATACCACATTCAGGTAAACTTTCTACAATGTTGATGAAGTTTGAATTTCAAATATCATAATCAAATCATCTATAAAATGCATTTACATTTTTCTACCTCATTTTCACGAGGCAAATAATGCCTTAGTTAAAAGATTCATCAAGCAATTAGTTCATCATACATGGTCTGAAATAATTTACAGAAAGCATGAACAACATGGTTTCTAAAACTAAGAACAAGCAGATTAGTTGGATTGATTCTTGAAAGGTATCAAGAAACCAGTACAAATATAATATCATTAGTAAGGCCTTCTAAAACTATTCAGATCTGTTTACATTTCAAACTTTCACAGCAGTAGAGGGCGGTTATAGGGGTAAACATGGAACTTGATAGTAGACAAGTCACCTGGAAAATATATAGAGATTCAAACTAAGGATAAGAGGATTACTTACCTGACTGTCACATAATGTTTAACAGTCTTCGGTGTCAGATCCACAACATGCCTACTTGTCAATATCAACCCCATTTCTGTCTCAACAGTCTTCGGTGTCACATAACACATTGGAGATGGTGAAAAGAATTTCTCCTCATGCTGTGGAGATCATTGAACCAGCAAAAGAGGGCTACCAGCTTACTCTAAGACTCAACTTTTCTAAGATTCCATGTGGTAAAGGTCTGGTAATCTTTACACTAGCTCTCGACTGCTATTTAATTAGCTGGTGCTTCATACTGACTTATTGTAGTGCCATGTGTTCTTACAATAATGACTACTAAGTCTAGAATCTAAGAAAACGCTTTGATTTTGTAGTGAGACAATAACAACAAATCATCAGATTTGATACAAGAGAAAAATGGGAAAAAATATATACAAATAGATATAGCACAGAATATGAAGCAAAAATGAACTTAGCATTTTATACAAAATAAATTTTGTATCAAAATGTGCATTGTGCTATCATAAATTTTTGAAGCATATAATTAACCAAAATAACTATAACTAAATTCTTATTGAGGATGAATGAAAAATTGAATGACAATACTTAATATAACGCCCACATAGATCAATGAAATTCCAAAACTTATATTTATAATCAAATTGATGCATTTGTTCATGTTCCAGATTCGGTGAAGGTAATAACAGATATTTCCACTATTCAAGCAACAATATTAAGCTCTCAGCTGAAAGAAATGTTGTGGAATGTCAACTCTGGAGCTGCATCCCAGGGAATGTACCAACCGATCAAACTCATGTATCACCCCAGAGAACCTTTCTATGTCATAAAAAAGGTAAGCCCCATGAATTCAACTAATTATCATAAATTTTAGTGAAGATAGAAGTTCAATGGAAACCATGAGTCTCCTTAAATTACCCGTAAAAAAATTTGACATTATCAAGCATGCATATGCATGAGCACCACAGATATAGATTCAAGTAAACCATTATTGAAAATAATCATACCACAAACTGCAATTTGTTTTCACAAACTCATAAAAGAAGTTATATAGTAAATCCAAAATAAAATTGATTGTGGAAGTAATTTCCAACTATAAACTCTGCAATATCATGCAGCCAACATTAAAAAAGATTTCATGTTTCCTCCCATTTCAAATCATTTCAAATGTTTGAAATTCCACTTTATTTAATTTTCTATAAACTAGCTAAACCCACAGATCCATCCAATTCAAAGTTTTATCCAAATAAATAAAACTTTCAATCTTATCATGGCAGATCCTGATATAAGAAATCATGCATGCACACTCCCCCACACACACCCATGAATTCTGGATTCTCTAAACAGAAGAGCACTTTATGAATTTGGCAGCCACAAAAAATCACGGCAGTATTTCCAATTCGTTTCAAAGAACATTCAGAAGTGGTTATTGCTACAGCATTCTTTCAGGTTTGCACTAATAGAGCTTCAACACTGAAATTAAAAGCTTTTTCTGTTCCTTGGAAAGGCTTAATTACCATGTGCAGGAACTTATGGATATGGGTAGCTCGGAGAAATGGGCTAAAGCACCTTCCTGCTGCTGGTCACCAATTCCTCCACCAGAACTGAGAGGGGAACCTATCGAAGATTTGAGTACGAATGGAGGCTTTGTCACTTTTGGTATAATCTTTTCTTTCAACATATGAAACATTGTGCACAGCAGCAACAGAGTATAGACTGTATCAACATCATCTGACATGGAAAGTACACAAAAACGTAGCAATTAATCAACACTTCAACCACATAAACAAAAACAGTCAACATATATCTTTCGGCTTAAACACCTTTAAAAAGTCCCCTTGAATCATTTTTATTAAAAGAACTCTCTAGTTAATATAGTAGTCTTTCTAAAATGATAACAATACTTCAGCAAGAAAGAGAAAATAATAGCAAGAGTAATTTTTTTCCTATTTCCATTTGGTATTCTGGGTTGGATTATCCAATACCAAATAAATGTTAAGCTCACTGACATTGGTCTGATATATTTACAGATATTTTTCCACGTCACATTGAAGGTAAAAGATTAGACAAGACAGTCTGGAGCCTACTTAACTTCAATGCTTATGTGAAATACCATGTAAAGGTAATAATTCTCGTATTTTTCCCTTTCTTTACCTGGAAAATTTCCTCAATTTCTTTTGAATTTAAGCAATGGTCTTCTTACAATTTCAACTAACAAAAATGTCCATATAGTGCACCAAAGGATTCATACAAAGAAGGATGAGAAAGCGTTTGGAAAGTTTGGTTGAGGTACCTAACTAATCCTTAAAAATTAAAGCAGCATCAAGGTCTACTATATACAAGCAGTTATCTTTTAAAAATTAAAACCATAGTTGTCTTTTTGTTTGCTTTCATAATTAAAGGTTGTTTGGAAGTAAACCTACTAAAAACCTGCAGAAACAAGATAACACAAAGGAAACCAATCACAGGCCTAAAGGTCGCAGCAAGACTTTAACAACATTAAAATACTAATTTCCATTATTCAATTTGCAGATTCTGCAGAAGGCAAACTTATCAGAAGAAGAGCATACAGGAAAGGTTCAAGGTACACTTCCAGACTAACAGTCACAGAACTAGGGCATAATGAGAATGGGCTAAAATAATTCCATAAACCATATGTAAATAATAAATATACTCATGAAGATTACCCAAAGCATATAGAAAACAAGGAGTAATATACAAACATGCAAACATTAGTTGAATATAGAAAGATTATGCTTTTTGTTCTGCTATCTGCTTCCAGATTGAATAATTCACATGGAACATCTAAGAATATAAAAGACAAATAAATTATGACTTTCAAGTATCAACATGTTCATTCAACAGATTTTACTACGTCCTAACCTCAGGTTTTCAATTTTTCTATTTAACAGATAATTTTGTCATGGAATTTGAAATGGACTAAATCAAACTTCAGTGGAACCATATTATTATTATCACTAAAATCACATATTTGGCAAAAAGAATTGCTTCAGGAGGGCCCAATGGCCCCTTTGACCTCATTGAGATCCATATATCAGCTTCTCTAGTTTGTCTGAATGAAAGCCAAAGGCTGGGGCTTCGGATGTTGATGACACAAACATGTGAAGTGAGCATATGTAATGCATCAATCATACCATGCCATCTAAAAATACTACGCATTAAATGAAACATATAAAAATAACATCTTGAAAGATGTGATTTGCCACCTTCTTATTCTCATGAGCAGATGTGCAACAGGCATTTGGTAGAGCAAACACTGCATTGTTTGCTTTAGATTTTGGTTACAACTGACTTTGTGCATCTGTGTGCTTGTTCCAGTGAATAAAAGATTTAGGTATGTGAGAAAATTGATCAGATTTCCAAAATCTAAAAGCCTCAAGCACAGATGCAGTGAATTTACAAGGAAGATCATGAGAATCCGTCTCCGAATAAAAATCCATGGATTTAGATGTTTTCGTAAACGATGGTTGGCATTCCCAAATACCCCTTCAATGGGATATGCCAAACTGGAATAATGTATTCTCTATATTTACCCAGAAGCATGTTTGTTTTACAATTAGAACACTGCAATGTGTGCCATTTATCAACTCCTTGTACTTCTTTGACTGTAACAAAAAAGTATCAGTGTGCTTGATTAATTCATCATCAATTCCAAAATGTGTCACTGTAAGTTCTTCAAACCATAAAACAGAAATTCTTAGTTTATCACAAACTATCCAGTTAGGCATATAAAAATAAAATTAGAAATCTTACTTTTCA
The DNA here is from genome assembly GCF_011075055.1 of Mangifera indica. NCBI lineage: Eukaryota > Viridiplantae > Streptophyta > Magnoliopsida > Sapindales > Anacardiaceae > Mangifera > Mangifera indica. The sequence continues at coordinate 23,046,347 of NC_058139.1, read as the reverse complement.
TATAAACATAACATCCATGCTATGTAGAATGTGATATATTAAAGAACGAGTTTTATGACTATTGGTCACCAGTATGATGATACCATAGAATAATAAATAAAAAAATTACATCAAAGAATTTAAATTTAAAGAAATAGCTATAAATTTAAAAGAAGTGAGAACAGCGTACTTGATGAGTTCACATTTAACAATATTTTCTCTCCAAATATTATATGCAATGCAGACCTTCATGAAATCTGGTGAATTGCGGCAGCCACCACACAACACCCAAAGAGACATCAGGTCCATCATATTTAAATATGAATGGAATAATTGACAATTTGATATGTCTCATTACTTAGCATTTTAACATCTGTTTCTGCACTAAAATATGGGGCAAGGGAATTAATGGTTCTAATTTCTAGTGTGATAACTCATACACACTTCAACATGATCTGAACTTCATAAAATTAAATCCAGAAGTGCATAATCAAATAGTGCTAAATTTCTGGAGAGCATACCAGGGAACTAATCCACCGCCAGTAGATTTCTCCAAATCCATGAACTGAATGCCTTCCCTTACTTTGCATCTTAGAACACAGTTGAAAAGAAAAGAAAATTGGAAAATTTTCAGTAGCTACTTATGCATAGAGTACTGGAATCATTTGCAGCCACCAGCAGTCTTGGGAATTAGAGGGGCATAACCTCCTCAAAAATACCTTCAGTTTCTAATCTGATTGTCCTGCTTCCGAATCGCCACACCACTTACAATCAAACTTCAAGAGAGACATCTGCCTTTTCTGATAGACAACAACCTCGTGCAAGAAAGATAATTCATCAATAGAATAATTGTCTACTAAGACTATATACCTATGAATTGGCATCAAATGAGAAAATGCAATCGTGAGTTACAAACAACTGGTATCGCAATTATATTGCACCAGAATATTAATCACATTAACAGCGTCAAATGACTCAGAAGCTACTGACCACTGCAATGTTGCCATCAAAGCTCAAGGAATAAGGATGTCACAGAGAATGCTGGTTTTGCACCAAAGAAGTGCTGTTGTTATATCAAAATTTACTAAGTTTCTAGAGTCAATCAAGTGTGTTCTCAGTGACACTTTTTTAATAGCGATAGTATCTAAAGATTGCAGTCATTTGAGCCTTTAAAGCTCCTTGTTTTCTGTTCCCTAATTATAATTCCTTGATGTTTGACCTGGTAGCGATAGGTTAAACCAAACAGTTAAAGTTAAACAAAAAAGGTGTGGTTTCGGATATGATAACAATGTAAACTAGGAAGAACAACAAAGCCTTGGGGAGATATGGCCATCCTCGCCTTGGCTGTTTCACAAAGGTAAATCAATTACAGGCACACACACGAACTCTTAAAAGAAAATCTTTCACCATGATTGTACTCAAAGCATTAATTCAAGCAAAAAGCTGGGATGTTTATTGCCAACATCAGCATGCAGCATATCTCACACTTAACTTTTTATAAGATTTCTAAAATCATAACATCCCTCAAAAAATAATAAAAAAATAAAAATATACATTGTATGAGAGCAACTCAGTTAGTTCAAAAAATCAGTAACATAACAAGTAATCTTAAGCATTATCAACTCTAATCATCAAACAATGGTAAATGCTTACTATCTACAAAAATAAACAAACTCAGACAGGTAAAGATAGAACAAAATAATTAACGAACATTGAGTGAACTCTTTGTACAAACAAATGTGAGAAGGAAAAAAGAAACATAACATATACCTCATTCCAGCTCAAATTCAGGAACAGGAAGCATCAAAGAGCTATCGGATTCAAGCTGCGCTAGCCATGGGCCACTTGCCTCTGCATGCCTCAAATTCTTATGACTTGACAACAATCCGAACAACCCAATGCTTCCAATAAACACCATAATTGCATGCGCAACAAACAACAGATTAATCATTGCCTCCCCTAAAACCATCCTCCTGAATATCAATAAAATCTTTAGCAGTAGATAGAGAAATCTTTCGACAACCTTTGAAAGCAAATGTATCTGTGTACAAAGAGAATTCAGTTTGTAACAACCAAGTGCCTTAAAAAATCAACCCACAAGACAAGAAATACTCGGCAAAGAATGCAGTTGGCCTCATAAACAAAACCAAACAAGCAGCAGCACAAATAAGAGTCAATTGGCCTAACAAATTATAAGCCTCCCCACCAAGGGGAGCTACAATCCCTTTCCCAACCACAGAATATTCCACAAGAAAAGAAATTCCCACAAAAAAGAAAAGAATAACTCGAGTTAACGATAAAAGCATCGCAAGTTTCACGAAAGACAGTGATAATAATGAGTACTCAGAGGAGGAAAAAGTGAAGCTGATTTGCATAAAAAAAGAGAATTTGAAAGCGCGGCAGCCTGAGAATGTCAAGAAAAAGAATAACTTGCTAAGGGAGGCAATGGGGAGGGAGATAATTAAGAAATAAAAATGAAGATTTCCTAATTAATCTAGATTTTTAGCAGTAATGTAACTGTGTACAAAGAGAACCCAGATTGTAACAACCAAGTTCTTTTAAAAATCAACCCACAAGACAATAAATACTCGGCAAAAAATGCAGTTGGCCTAATAGACAAAACCAAACAAGCAGAAGCGCAAATAAGAGTCAATTCGCCTAACAAATTACAAGCCTCCCCACCAAGGGGGGCTACAATTCTTTTTCCAACCACAGAATACTCCACAAGAAACGAAATTCCCACAAAATGAGAAGCATAAGCCTCGTTAAGGATAAAAGCGTCGCAAGTTTCACATAACAATGATAATAATGAGTACCCAGAAATGGAAAAACCGAAGCCGACTGCATAAAGAAAGAGAATTTGAAAGGCGAGCGGGGTGACAATGTCAAGAAAAAGAATAACTCGCTAGAGGAGCCAATGGGGAGGGAGATAATTAGGAAATAAAAATCAAGATTCTATGTCTTTGGTCGGAGAAATACCAAAGTTTAGATTAAAAAAGAGAAGGGTTTTTGAGATCAAGAAAAGATTAACAAAGGAGAAGGCGAAGGCCAGCTGGGAACAGGAAGAGAAAAGGCGGTAAAATTGGTTGCCAATGATGCCATTTGATTTTTGCGAAATGAGAAGATACATAAAATAGAGAGAGATACGAAATCTTGACAGTCAGATCAGATTCTTAGTAGGACAGATTATTGATTTTCAGATTAAGAAGCTTGCTGAAGAAATCAAGAAAGCAAAGAAAATAAGATAATATTAATTCGTTAATTTTACATAAAATAATATGTCAAAGACAGAATTACCCTTACAAATAAAAATGATTTTGGTACTTAAGGGGCATAATATCCAAACTCATTATCTACCCATTAAGATTAAATTTTTAATTCATTTAGTGTACAGTATTTATAAATTCCAATTTTTTTTTTTTTTTAAGTTTAGTGTGAAGTTCAAGCCCCGATTAGATATAAAAGTAACTATTAATTGGATACGGAAAAAGGGTAATTTATTTCAAATAAAAGTTTTTAGTTAAAAAAAAAAAAAGATTAATTTATACTATAAAATTAACTGAGTTTAAATCAATTCAAATTTGAATAAACTCATATTGAATATAAAGTTAATAAGAGTATGAGTATAAGTATTATACAATACGATATATATTTTAAGATGTATCAAAAATTGATATAATATAATACACGTATTATATAATACGATATCTGTCAGTAAAATTAACAATATAGATTGATATATTATTTTAAACTAAACTGGGCATACAATTAGGGATGGATACAAATTGAACCCAGCTTAAACATCCTTTGACTTGAGTTTAGCTCAGATATTACATGATTTGATTCGATTCGATTTAAATCGATGGTTCAAATTTGTGACTTAATTTAGTTTGAATTTATTATTCGAATTAATGATTTGAATTCATGATTTAAGTATATAATTCATTAACAAAACGATATTATTTTACTCAATAATAGATAAAATATTCAATTCGAGTCAAACTTAAGTCAAACTAAACCAAACACCCCCAAGCTTCATTTAGTTTGGTTCCAAAAATAAATGGAATTTGTTTATTCTAATTTGAATTAAACAAATTCGAATTAAATCAAACCAAGTTAAGCTAGCGTATAAGTCCGAACCAACCTAATTGGATGTAACTTAAAACTAGGATATCCAATCGAATATATTTTCTTTTGTAAAATAAGAGTGATTTTTTTATTGTAATTAAGTATTATGTATTTATATTTATTTTACATAATAAAATTTAATTATAATTTTTAATTTATATTTTTTTATTAAACTAATAATAATTTGATAAGATAATTTTATTTTTTTTATTTATGGTTTAGTGATATTAAATTAAAGTAGGAAACAAAATAAAAAATATAACAAATCTTTAATTTAATTTTTAAAAGTTTTTATTATTTTATTTTAAAAAATTATATTATACCATAAATAATATAAAAAAATAAATTTTTGATATACCCAAAATACAATACACAATTTGATTATGGCCAAAGGACTATTTCCCACCCAAGGTATGCTGTATTCTCAAGTTTTCCCCCTTTAACTTTGATAATCCCAAATACTTATCTATGAACAGTTAAAATTAACGGTAGTAAGGGTGAAATTATCATTTTCTCTATAATATTAAAAATAAACTAAAATATAATCTCTTGTTGTTCCCCTGAACTTTAAAAACTAAAATTTTTCTCTAGCCTAAGTTTTAAAAAATGACAGTTTCACCCTAAGATTTCGTTTTGAAATCTCCAGTGTCATATTCAACTCCATTGTTAGTGGTCTCTCCCTCCCGAAACATCATCTCCCTTCAACGGTCTTTCTCCTCCTATTTGGACGTTCGATCGATGTCGGATGAGCGGTGGAAGATGAAGACAAAGTTGTCATTTTAGTTTGGGAAGACAATCATCTTTCCAGAGGTCTTCTTCTAGGAAGACGACAACTTTGTCTCTGTTTGGGAGGACGAAAAACTTCATATTTTCTAACGAAGTTCTTCGTTTTCTACTACTCCTCTGACATTGATCAGATGTCCAAATGGGAGGAAAGAGACCACTGGAGAGAGAGGATGTTTTGGGAGAAAGAGACTACCGGCAATGGAGTCCAAGATGACGTCAGAGAGTAAAAAGAGATAAAATTTTAAGGGGTTAAAGTTCCATTAATTTTAACTACTCATTAACAGGTATTTAAGATTATCGAAATTAAAAGGAGGAAACCTGTGAATGCAGTATAGCTTGGGTGGGAATAGTCCTTGGCCTTTGATTATCACAATCCTGAGTCGCTGCTTACTGGCCTTTTAACAAGAGAAGCCCATCAAAAGGGCTCCTTATTGGAACCAAGTAAAGACCGAACATTATCGCTCATGATATTGATTGCCATTGGTGGTTAATCTGAAGAAAGGCAAGAAAAATGGCCACAAGTGAGGCGGCGACTGCGACAGCGGCGGCGGGGACTGACAATCAGCCGCACAAATTAGAAAGAAAATGGACGTTTTGGTTCGACAACCAATCCAAGCCCAAACAAGGCGCCGCCTGGGGCACCTCGCTTCGCAAGGTTTACACTTTCGACACCGTCGAAGAATTCTGGTGGTACAAACCCTAACGTTTCTCTCCCTCACACTCTTCATGCACGTTAGCTTAATTAATGAGATGGGTTTTGTTTGATTTGTTCAAGTTTTGTGATTTTGTAATTGATTTGATGTCAAGGATTTTGACATATTAATAATCGTTTTGGATTTTGTATCATTCAGCTTATTCAATAATATTTTGCATTTTTTTTTTTGTTTTAAATCAATTTGCTTTCCTTGTTTGTTGTATCTTGAGCTTTTACTTTTACTTTTTTTTTTAAATTTATTTTGTCTTGAGAAGTTTCCTTTTTCGCTTTTGTTTTTCAGTTTGTACGATCAGATATTCAAGCCCAGCAGATTGCCTATTAATGCTGATTTCCATTTGTTCAAAGCTGGAATTGAACCGAAATGGGAAGATCCCGAGTGTGCTAACGGAGGAAAGTGGTCTGTCACCAGCAACAGAAAGGCTAACCTTGATAATATGTGGCTGGAAACTGTAAGTTTCTCAACTGCCTGGCAATTTTCGATTTTGTAGAGATTGATTCAAATTGTTGGGGTTGGTCTTTTCATTGTGGCTTTAAGGTTATCAATTCAATTGGTTTTCTTTTGTGCAGATGATGGCTTTGATTGGAGAGCAATTTGATGAGGCAGATGAGATTTGTGGTGTTGTTGCAAGTGTACGCCACCAGAGGCAGGACAAACTTGCATTGTGGACCAAGACGGCTGCAAATGAGGCTGCCCAGGTAATGTTCTTAGGATGTTTACATATTTAATTATTGGTGTTGCTTTTACTTGGCTGATTTAATCCTGTTAATGAATTTTGTTTTCTTGGCTACTAATCCTGTTATTTACTTTCTGTTTGAAACTTTTATCAAGATTCTGATTCAAGTAATATGGTTTTTTGTACTCTTATCTAATTTAACCAGAAAGTATTTTTTTTATGATGGAAATTAACCTAATATTATACTCTCTTCACAACTTAAAAAATTAATTATTTTTTACCATGTCTAAAATTTCTCTTTACTAGGACATTAACTGTTTTGACTTGATTGGAGATTCTTTTAAGACTTTGATGGAAACATTAATATATATATTTTCTGTCCTTATTAATATATTGATGAGTTAGGTAGCCCTTCTATCTAATTCAAGCAATAAGGTTATTAGTACTCTGCTGTCAAGAGGAAGGGTCACTTCTTGGCAGAGTATTTCTCAGAAGCAAAAGTCATGTTTTATAAGAGGCTGCGAGTATATAGTTTCACAATTGATGTGTTTGTTTAATTTCTAGTGATCACATAATGGGGTAACGTTTACTTCTGTTTGACTTGTTTGGTAAAACCTTCTTTTATCTTGTTTCTTTCCTGTATTTATTGTCTACACCTTTTTTTATTTGTTGTGATCTTTCATTAGAATTAATTTAATGTGACATTTTTATTGCAATCTTGGTCATTTTTGTGGAGATCATCTCTAGACTATAATTCTTTTGACAGTTTTGCAGGCTAGACCATTTTATTGAAAAGTTTGTTGGTTTCACTGCATTTATAAAAAGTTACCGTTTCACATATATGACTTCTTAGTTTGGATGGCACTTTTATGTTGATTTACTTTTATATATTAAGAATATTTTCCTTGCAAAGGAATAGGCTTGCATGAACAAGGTCACCTATGTCTTTAATGTTCTTTGTACATGTCTTTTGTTGTTTCCTATTTCATGCATGAATGCAAATGTTAATGGCTTTTCTTAATTGGTGTTATTGTGAACCTTGTGTAGATGGGCATTGGAAAGAAGTGGAAGGAGATCATCGATGTCACTGATAGGATCACTTACAGCTTCCATGTAAATTTCTGCATAATATCTTTTTTTTTTTTTTTTTTCCCCTTTTTCTCTGTCAATGCTAAACTCTTCAATCTCTTGTTGTGTTTTATTGCAGGATGATTCTAGAAGGGAAAGATCAGTGAAAAGTCGATACAACGTATGAACTCATTGTGATGATTTTGTCGCAGAGGCCCGTGTTCCAAGCTGCCACACTATGGCTAAAGCTAATGAAACTTTTGCTGTATTTTTTGTGCTCTGTTTACCGAAAACAGCTGATAATTTAAATATGTTGCGCAAGATGCTTTCTTGGATGTAATGTATTGCATAATATTCCTTGTTTTGATATGTGATGTTGTGATTTTTTTGTCTTTTTTTTTTAATTATTATTATTATTATTTTTGTTTCTCCTGCGTGTACACAAAATTTAGTCTTCATATAGTGGGTGTGTTGTTTAAATTTTAGAGTTCTTTTCTGGCTAACAGGGTGAATTTGAGCCGAACAAGTGCCTATTCGAGTTTGGCTTGAAAATAATACCTAGTTTACTTTAATTTGAGCATGAATTTGTTTGAGTTGATGCACAGAGCTGTTTGACTAGTATCTTTGAAAGGGTGATACAGTGTTGTTGGTACAGTGCTGAACACAAACCATATTGTCTAATTAGAGCTTGAGTTTGGCTTGTTCGAATAGAAAGTGGAGCTTGGGCTCAGATCCACCCCTACAGGTTAGTGACTCTTTACAGAGATTTAATTGGCTGCTTCAACCATATGATAATGTTGCCAAAGCAATTTATTTTCTCTCTGTGATTATTCTTATTATCGATTTGGCTTATTTGACAGCAGAGCTTCATTAGACCTCATAAAATATGTAAATTTTTTTTATTGTTATTTCAATAATAATCTAATAAAGAAACCCTTTTAACTGAAGGGATAAAGAAAGAGCATAATAAGAGCTACTCTACGTACATTCAGTTTCTAGGAAATTACTTTAGAAGAGAATAAGTATGTTTACATGTAAACAGGCAGCTTTTGAAATGAAGTATAAATTGAAAAGCATATTTCATGCAAGGAAGCCAAGTCTCTCTCCGTTTTTTTTGGCCAAACGAATCAGTCCTTGCCTTTGTTTTGCATCAGCTCCTATTGATTTGCAAAATTCTGTAATCACCTGCCAACATTTAACATAAAATAAGATTCAGCTACTTCATAATACAGCTTTCTGTACCAGGGAGGAACCATGGCTAAAAATATGAAAGAATATATTTCATTGAAATACAAAAGGCTAATAATTGAAACATCATAGAATAGAAAATCATACGAGAAAGTTTGAAGGGAAAACGGAAAAACAGAAACTGCAGATACCTGAGAATGCAAAGCGATTGCTTTGCCTCTAAGCTGATTGAACCGCTTCTTGCCAATAATTTGACGAGTGACAACAACAAGAGGAGCAAACACACCTTTCCCTTCATTAACATTCTTCATCACAGGCGCTGATTTAATTGGCTTTGCCATTCGAACATTCGGCACTGACTTAACCAGCATGGGATAATCTTCACCGCTCACTGAACTTCCCCAGCTTCCATGGAACGATGAAGCTAAACCTCCCTTAAACCCAGTAGTGCATATAGTAGTAGTAGCCATTGCAAAACACTAAACAAAGCTTACGTGCAAGAACAGTTGAGCTTGAAGCCAAGTCTGGCGAACAATGAAAGTTTTAGAAGGTCTGGTTTCTGTTTGTGAAATTTGAGAGCCCCAGGTTTTTCTTGGTAGACTGAGAGGGAGAGAGAGAGTTGTGTGAAGCTTTAAGAGCCACACATTAAGTCTGGTGGCTTGAATTGTAGTTCATGTTCATTCTGAAGACGTATGTTACTTTACGGTCCCCATTTGTTTTGGAAAAAATCTAGATCTGGGATTTTAGTGGCTATCGCTTCTGATTTGGCATCATTTGTCAACATTAACTCTATTGTTTTTATGTTTTTCTTAAATAAAAAAACCTTATTGAAGTCTAATTATCTATTAGAGTTGAACTAATTATATTAAATTGGTGAAACAACCTTGTAAGTAAATAAAAGATTTGATCTTGATATATGATATATATAATCAACGAGTTTTGAATTCAAATCGTTTCATTTGGAGATTCTATATATTTTATTATTTAAAATATTTTTTAAAAGATATTTTATTGTATATTAGTTTTCTTGTGATGTGATATCCTACCACTTAAACCATGAGATAAATCCTGTCATGTGAGGATTTTTGGGAATCGTCCCATGAACCCAAGGACAAATGGCGGCATCATCCCTACAAAGGTTTTAAGGGAGCACATAAATAATCTCATTGTTGATATCGTCTAAATCTGTATACAATAAACCATTCAAGTGATCAGTTATTATTACTTTTGACTTTGATGGTATTATAGTTTTATCCTTAAAAAACGTTTAGTAAATAAAAAAAAAATTATATTGACCAAAGATTCTCGATTGATGTTTAATGTTAATGTAAGACTTTTGACATCGACTTCTAGGAACTTGGTTGGAAACTTGCACATTAAGCAGGGGAAACATGACATAATAGAGGTAAAATTGGACGGTTGAGAAGAAAGTTTAGAAGCTTCAATGTTTTGACGTTGGACTATTGAAATGGAACAAGTTTTGTATCTTCCATTCTAGTTCCTACCATTGAGGAAAGACTGCTGGCGGCTACCATTGTCGGCAACAACGTGCTGATGAAGAAAGCCAATTCCAATTTCCTGCGTTTGATGTTGCTATTAGTTGAGGTCCCTATCCATTTTCCACTTAGGAATCTTGTTTTGTTTTAGGGCCAGAAAAATTGAAGGCGGATTCATGAATTTCAAAAGCTGAAAGTTTCTTTGCAATAAAAACAAGATTTTAAAGAAATTTTGATTTGCCTAAATGCAAATATATATATACATATATGTTTGGCTTTCTAGTTTGTATGAATTTATTAGAAATGCATTTATGATTAGGGTTATTAATTCTTCATGCATTATCGTGCTAATTCATAATGATTCAGGGCCAAAAGATACTAGAAATTAAAGTCATACATATAGAACACGTTTATGTCTACGGTCGTACTAGGTTTATTATTAATTTTAGGATTAGAGATATAACCAAAATTTATATAACCTAACAATAGCGTAATTATAATTTTAGGATTAGAGATATAACTACAAACTTATAGAACCTAAGAATAACATAATTACAAATAGAGGTGAATTCAATCTAAGTTAGACTAAACCTAAGTCACCTTAAACTCATATTGAAACCATAATATCTGAATCAAGGTAAAATTTGTTTGAATTGATGTATAATGTTATTGAAGAGTTAACAAAAAATGAACAATATTGTCAATGAAATAAACAGTATTATTAGATGAATAGATGTCTTTATTTCAAGCCAAGTTACAATTTAAGCTAAGTTGTGAATTTGATCAAAATCAGTTCGAATCAAATTTATCGCTAATTACAAATAAATCCTACAAAGGGGTTACGTCTTGCAATGACTCTAACTTTACAAATATTTTCTTTAGCATGATCAGACTTCACACTACAAACACGAAAAAAAAGACTTGTTTTCAAATCATTCTGTGGTTTATTAGTGCATTTCAACACACGTTACAACTTAAAACACAAAATTTTCAATAATAAATTGATTTATTTTCTTTTTCAATATTGTGTATAAACGTGGAACTAATTGCCCCGTCAAGAAATGAATATCACAATCTAATCACAAAATCAAATGGAAGAAGCCAAAACACACTAATTATTATAAATAATCCTGCAATAATCTGATATGTTTTGAATAAGAAAGTATATATGGCCTCTGGTCTCCCTTCAACATGCCGAAGGAAATGCTTCATAAGGATTGCAAAATGCTGATGTGTTCCCAGGACGTGAAAATACAATCTATATTTTCATCGAATCACATGCTAACACATTAGTTTATATCAATTTTATTCTAAATGAGTAAGTTTTGTATTGCCTTAAGTTACCTGGTAATTTCCCAGTGTGTAAGACTTGTTTTCTGTTCCCTAATTATAATTCCTTGATGTTTGACCTGGTAGCGATAGGTTAAACCAAACAGTTAAAGTTAAACAAAAAAGGTGTGGTTTCAGATATGATAACAATGTAAACTAGGAAGAACAACAAAGCCTTGGGGAGATATGGTCGTCCTCGCCTTGGCTGTTTCACAAAGGTAAATCAATTACAGGCACACACACGAACTCTTAAAAGAAAATCTTTCACCATGATTGTACTCGAAGCATTAATTCAAGCAAAAAGCTGGGATGTTTATTGCCAACATCAGCATGCAGCATATCTCACACTTAACTTTTTATAAGATTTCTAAAATCATAACATCCCTCAAAAAATAATAAAAAAATAAAAATATACATTGTATGAGAGCAACTCAGTTAGTTCAAAAAATCAGTAACATAACAAGTAATCTTAAGCATTATCAACACTAATCATCAAACAATGGTAAATGCTTACTATCTACAAAAATAAACAAACTCAGACAGGTAAAGATAGAACAAAATAATTAACGAACATTGAGTGAACTCTTTGTACAAACAAATGTGAGAAGGAAAAAAGAAACATAACATATACCTCATTCCAGCTCAAATTCAGGAACAGGAAGCATCAAAGAGCTATCGGATTCAAGCTGCGCTAGCCATGGGCCACTTGCCTCTGCATGCCTCAAATTCTTATGACTTGACAACAATCCGAACAACCCAATGCTTCCAATAAACACCATAATTGCATGCGCAACAAACAACAGATTAATCATTGCCTCCCCTAAAACCATCCTCCTGACTATCAATAAAATCTTTAGCAGTAGATAGAGAAATCTTTCGACAACCTTTGAAAGCAAATGTATCTGTGTACAAAGAGAATTCAGTTTGTAACAACCAAGTGCCTTAAAAAATCAACCCACAAGACAAGAAATACTCGGCAAAGAATGCAGTTGGCCTCATAAACAAAACCAAACAAGCAGCAGCACAAATAAGAGTCAATTGGCCTAACAAATTATAAGCCTCCCCACCAAGGGGAGCTACAATCCCTTTCCCAACCACAGAATATTCCACAAGAAAAGAAATTCCCACAAAAAAGAAAAGAATAACTCTCGTTAACGATAAAAGCATCGCAAGTTTCACGAAAGACAGTGATAATAATGAGTACCCAGAGGAGGAAAAAGTGAAGCTGATTTGCATAAAAAAAGAGAATTTGAAAGCGCGGCAGCCTGAGAATGTCAAGAAAAAGAATAACTTGCTAAGGGAGGCAATGGGGAGGGAGATAATTAGGAAATAAAAATCAAGATTCTATGTCTTTGGTCGGAGAAAACCAAAGTTTAGATTAAAAAAGAGAAGGGTTTTTGAGATCAAGAAAAGATTAACAAAGGAGAAGGCGAAGGCCAGCTGGGACAGGAAGAGAAAAGGCGGTAAAATTGGTTGCCAATGATGCCATTTGATTTTTGCGAAATGAGAAGATACATAAAATAGAGAGAGATACGAAATCTTGACAGTCAGATCAGATTCTTAGTAGGACAGATTATTGATTTTCAGATTAAGAAGCTTGCTGAAGAAATCAAGAAAGCAAAGAAAATAAGATAATATTAATTCGTTAATTTTACATAAAATAATATGTCAAAGACAGAATTACCCTTACAAATAAAAATGATTTTGGTACTTAAGGGGCATAACATCCAAACTCATTATCTACCCATTAAGATTAAATTTTTAATTCATTTAGTGTACAGTATTTATAAATTCCAATTTTTTTTTTTTTTTTTTTAAGTTTAGTGTGAAGTTCAAGCCCCGATTAGATATAAAAGTAACTATTAATTGGATACGGAAAAAGGGTAATTTATTTCAAATAAAAGTTTTTAGTTAAAAAAAAAAAGATTAATTTATGTTATAAAATTAACCGAGTTTAAATCAATTCAAATTTGAATAAACTCATATTGAATATAAAGTTAATAAAAGTATGAGTATTAGTATTATACAATACGATACATATTTTAAGATGTATCAAAAATTGATATAATATAATACACGTATTATATAATACGATATCTATTGGTAAAAATAACAATATAGATTGATATATTATTTTAAACTAAACTAGGCATACAATTAGGGATGGATACAAATTGAACCGAGCTTAAACATCCTTTGACTTAAGTTTAGCTCAGATATTACATGATTTGATTCGATTCGATTTAAATTGATCATTCAATTATGTGACTTCGTTAGGAAAAACTTTATATTTTCTAACGAAGTTCTTCGTTTTCTACTGCTCATTTGACATCGATCAGATGTCTAAATGAGAGGAGAGAGATTGCTGGAGGGAGAGGCTACCGGCAATGAAGTCGAAGATGATGTTAGAGATTTCAAAACGAAATTTTATGGTGAAATTGTCATTTTTTAGAACTTAGGTTGGAAGAAACTTTTAGTTTTTTAAGTTTAGGGGGATAAAAAGAGATAAAATTTTAAGAGGTTAAAGTTTCATTAGTTTTAACTACTCATGAGCGGATATTTAAGATTATCAAAATTAAATGGAGGAAACTTGAGAATGGGTGGGAATAGTCCTTCGGCCTTTGATTATCACAATCCTGAGTCGCTCGCTGCTTACTGGCCTTTTAACAAGAGAAGCCCATCAAAAGGGCTCCTTATTGGAACCAAGTAAAGAACGAACATTATCGCTCATGATATTTATTGCCATTGGTGGTTAATCTGAAGAAAGGCAAGAAAAATGGCCACAAGTGAGGCGGCGACTGCGACAGCGGCGGCGGGGACTGACAATCAGCCGCACAAATTAGAAAGAAAATGGACGTTTTGGTTCGACAACCAATCCAAGCCCAAACAAGGCGCCGCCTGGGGCACCTCGCTTCGCAAGGTTTACACTTTCGACACCGTCGAAGAATTCTGGTGGTACAAACCCTAACGTTTCTCTCCCTCACACTCTTCATGCACGGTAGCTTAATTAATGAGATGGGTTTTGTTTGATTTGTTCAAGTTTTGTGATTTTGTAATTGGTTTGATGTCAAGGATTTTGACATATTAATAATCGTTTTGGATTTTGTATCATTCAGCTTATTCAATAATATTTTGCATTTTTTTTGTTTTAAATCAATTTGCTTTCCTTGTTTGTTGTATCTTGAGCTTTTACTTTTTACTTTTTTTTTTTAATTTATTTTGTCTTGAGAAGTTTCCTTTTTCGCTTTTGTTTTTCAGTTTGTACGATCAGATATTCAAGCCCAGCAGATTGCCTATTAATGCTGATTTCCATTTGTTCAAAGCTGGAATTGAACCGAAATGGGAAGATCCCGAGTGTGCTAACGGAGGAAAGTGGTCTGTCACCAGCAACAGAAAGGCTAACCTTGATAATATGTGGCTGGAAACTGTAAGTTTCTCAACTGCCTGGCAATTTTCGATTTTGTAGAGATTGATTCAAATTGTTGGGGTTGGTCTTTTCATTGTGGCTTTAAGGTTATCAATTCAATTGGTTTTCTTTTGTGCAGATGATGGCTTTGATTGGAGAGCAATTTGATGAGGCAGATGAGATTTGTGGTGTTGTTGCAAGTGTACGCCACCAGAGGCAGGACAAACTTGCATTGTGGACCAAGACGGCTGCAAATGAGGCTGCCCAGGTAATGTTCTTAGGATGTTTACATATTTAATTATTGGTGTTGCTTGTACTTGGCTGATTTAATCCTGTTAATGAATTTTGTTTTCTTGGCTACTAATCCTGTTATTTACTTTCTGTTTGAAACTTTTATCAAGATTCTGATTCAAGTAATATGGTTTTTTGTACTCTTATCTAATTTAACCAGAAAGTATTTTTTTTATGATGGAAATTAACCTAATATTATACTCTCTTCACAACTTAAAAAATTAATTATTTTTTACCATGTCTAAAATTTCTCTTTACTAGGACATTAACTGTTTTGACTTGATTGGAGATTCTTTTAAGACTTTGATGGAAACATTAATATATATATTTTCTGTCCTTATTAATATATTGATGAGTTAGGTAGCCCTTCTATCTAATTCAAGCAATAAGGTTATTAGTACTCTGCTGTCAAGAGGAAGGGTCACTTCTTGACAGAGTATTTCTCAGAAGCAAAAGTCATGTTTTATAAGAGGCTGCGAGTATATAGTTTCACAATTGATGTGTTTGTTTAATTTCTAGTGATCACATAATGGGGTAACGTTTACTTCTGTTTGACTTGTTTCGTAAAACCTTCTTTTATCTTGTTTCTTTCCTGTATTTATTGTCTACACCTTTTTTTATTTGTTGAGATCTTTCATTAGAATTAATTTAATGTGACATTTTTATTGCAATCTTGGTCATTTTTGTGGAGATCATCTCTAGACTATAATTCTTTTGACAGTTTTGCAGGCTAGACCATTTTATTGAAAAGTTTGTTGGTTTCACTGCATTTATAAAAAGTTACCGTTTCACATATATGACTTCTTAGTTTGGATGGCACTTTTATGTTGATTTACTTTTATATATTAAGAATATTTTCCTTGCAAAGGAATAGGCTTGCATGAACAAGGTCACCTATGTCTTTAATGTTCTTTGCACATGTCTTTTGTTGTTTCCTATTTCATGCATGAAAGCAAATGTTAATGGCTTTTCTTAATTGGTGTTATTGTGAACCTTGTGTAGATGGGCATTGGAAAGAAGTGGAAGGAGATCATTGATGTCACTGATAGGATCACTTACAGCTTCCATGTAAATTTCTGCATAATTTCTTTTTTTTTTTTTTTTTCCCCTTTCTCTCTGTCAATGCTAAACTCTTCAATCTCTTGTTGTGTTTTATTGCAGGATGATTCTAGAAGGGAAAGATCAGTGAAAAGTCGATACAACGTATGAACTCATTGTGATGATTTTGTCGCAGAGGCCCGTGTTCCAAGCTGCCACTCTATGGCTAAAGCTAATGAAACTTTTGCTGTATTTTTTGTGCTCTGTTTACCGAAAACAGCTGATAATTTAAATATGTTGCGCAAGATGCTTTTTTGGATGTAATGTATTGCATAATATTCCTTGTTTTGATATATGATGTTGTGATTTTTTTGTCTTTTTTTTTTTTTTATTATTATTATTATTTTTGTTTCTCCTGCGTGTACACAAAATTTAGTCTTCATATAGTGGGTGTGTTGTTTAAATTTTAGAGTTCTTTTCTGGCTAACAGGGTGAATTTGAGCCGAACAAGGGCCTATTCGAGTTTGGCTTGAAAATAATACCTAGTTTACTTTAATTTGAGCATGAATTTGTTTGAGTTGATGCACAGAGCTGTTTGACTAGTATCTTTGAAAGGGTGATACAGTGTTGTTGGTACAGTGCTGAACACAAACCATATTGTCTAATTAGAGCTTGAGTTTGGCTTGTTCGAACAGAAAGTGGAGCTTGGGCTCAGATCCACCCCTACAGGTTAGTGACTCTTTACAGAGATTTAATTGGCTGCTTCAAACATATGATAATGTTGCCAACGCAATTTATTTTCTCTCTGTGATTATCCTTATTATGGATTTGGCTTATTTGACAGCAGAGCTTCATTAGACCTCATAAAATATGTAAATTTTTTTTTATTGTTATTTCAATAATAATCTAATAAAGAAACCCTTTTAACTGAAGGGATAAAGAAAGAGCATAATAAGAGCTACTCTACGTACATTCAGTTTCTAGGAAATTACTTTAGAAGAGAATAAGTATGTTTACATGTAAACAGGCAGCTTTTGAAATGAAGTATAAATTGAAAAGCATATTTCATGCAAGGAAGCCAAGTCTCTCTCCGTTTTTTTTGGCCAAACGAATCAGTCCTTGCCTTTGTTTTGCATCAGCTCCTATTGATTTGCAAAATTCTGTAATCACCTGCCAACATTTAACATAAAATAAGATTCAGCTACTTCATAATACAGCTTTCTGTACCAGGGAGGAACCATGGCTAAAAATATGAAAGAATATATTTCATTGAAATACAAAAGGCTAATAATTGAAACATCATAGAATAGAAAATCATACGAGAAAGTTTGAAGGGAAAACGGAAAAACAGAAACTGCAGATACCTGAGAATGCAAAGCGATTGCTTTGCCTCTAAGCTGATTGAACCGCTTCTTGCCAATAATTTGACGAGTGACAACAACAAGAGGAGCAAACACACCTTTCCCTTCGTTAACATTCTTCATCACAGGCGCTGATTTAATTGGCTTTGCCATTCGAACATTCGGCACTGACTTAACCAACATGGGATAATCTTCACCGCTCACTGAACTTCCCCAGCTTCCATGGAACGATGAAGCTAAACCTCCCTTAAACCCAGTAGTGCATATAGTAGTAGTAGCCATTGCAAAACACTAAACAAAGCTTACGTGCAAGAACAGTTGAGCTTGAAGCCAAGTCTGGCGAACAATGAAAGTTTTAGAAGGTCTGGTTTCTGTTTGTGAAATTTGAGAGCCCCAGGTTTTTATTGGTAGACTGAGAGGGAGAGAGAGAGTTGTGTGAAGCTTTAAGAGCCACACATTAATTCTGGTGGCTTGAATTGTAGTTCATGTTCATTCTGAAGACGTATGTTACTTTACGGTCCCCATTTGTTTTGAAAAAAATCTAGATCTGGGATTTTAGTGGCTATCGCTTCTGATTTGGCATCATTTGTCAACATTTATTCTATTGTTTTTGTGTTTTTCTTAAATAAAAAGACCTTATTGAAGCCTAATTATCTATTAGAGTGAACTAATTATATTAAATTGATGAAACAACCTTATAAGTAAATAAAAGATTTGATCTTGATATATAATCAACGAGTTTCAAATTCAAATCGTTTCATTTGGAGATTCTAAATATTTTATTATTTAAAATATTTTTTAAAAGACATTTTATTGTGTATTAGTTTTCTTGTGATGTGATATCCTACCACTTAAACCATAAGATATATCCTGTCATGTGAGGATTTTTGGGAATCGTCCCATGATCCCCAAGGACAAATGGCGGCATCATCCCTACAAAGGTTTTAAGGGAGCACATAAATAATCTCATTGTTGATATTGTCTAAATCTGTATATAATAAACCATTCAAGTGATCAGTTGTTATTACTTTTGACTTTGATGGTATTATAGTTTTATCCTTAAAAAACGTTTAGTAAATAAAAAAAAAAATTATATTGACCAAAGATTCTCAATTGATGTTTAATGTTAATGTAAGACTTTTGACATCGACTTCTAGGAACTTGGTTGGAAACTTGCACATTAAGCAGGGGAAACATGACATAATAGAG
Organism: Mangifera indica; assembly: GCF_011075055.1. NCBI lineage: Eukaryota > Viridiplantae > Streptophyta > Magnoliopsida > Sapindales > Anacardiaceae > Mangifera > Mangifera indica. The sequence goes on along the minus strand of NC_058139.1, from coordinate 23,027,679 downwards.
GTAAAATTGGACGGTTGAGAAGAAAGTTTAGAAGCTTCAATGTTTTGACGTTGGACTATTGAAATGGAACAAGTTTTGTATCTTCCATTCTAGTTCCTACCAGTGAGGAAAGACTGCTGGCGGCTACCATTGTCGGCAACAACGTGCTGATGAAGAAAGCCAATTCCAATTTCCTGCGTTTGATGTTGCTATTAGTTGAGGTCCCTATCAATTTTCCACTTAGGAATCTTGTTTTGTTTTAGGGCCAGAAAAATTGAAGGCGGATTCATGAATTTCAAAAGCTGAAAGTTTCTTTGCAATAAAAACAAGATTTTAAAGAAATTTTGATTTGCCCAAATGCAAATATACATATACATATATGTTTGGCTTTCTAGTTTGTATGAATTTATTAGAAATGCATTTATGATTAGGGTTATTAATTCTTCATGCATTATCGTGCTAATTCATAATCATTTAGGGCCAAAAGGTACTAAAAATTAAAGTCATACATATAGAACACGTTTATGTCTACGGTAGTACTAGGTTTATTATTAATTTTAGGATTAGAGATATAACCAAAATTTATATAACCTAACAATAGCGTAATTATAATTTTAGGATTGGAGATATAACTACAAACTTATAGAACCTAAGAATAGCATAATTACAAATAGAGGTGAATTCAATCCAAATTGGACTAAACCTAAGTCACCTTAAACTCATATTGAAACCATAATATCTGAATCAAGGTCAAATTTGTTTGAATTGATGTATAATGTTATTGAAGAGTTAACAAAAAATGAACAATATTGTCAATGAAATAAACAGTATCATTAGATGAATAGATGTCTTTATTTCAAGCCAAGTTACAATTTAAGCTAAGTTGTGAATTTGATCAAAATCAGTTCGAATCAAATTTACCGCTAATTACAAATAAATCCTACAAAGGGGTTACGTCTTGCAATGACTCTAACTTTACAAATATTTTCTTTAGCATGATCAGACTTCACACTACAAACACGAAAAAAAAGACTTGTTTTCAAATCATTCTGTGGTTTATTAGTGCTTTTCAACACACGTTACAACTTAAAACACAAAATTTTCAATAATAAATTGCTTTATTTTCTTTTTCAATATTGTGTATAAACGTGGAACTAATTGCCCCGTCAAGAAATGAATATCACAATCTAATCACAAAATCAAATGGAAGAAGCCAAAACACACTAATTATTATAAATAATCCTGCAATAATCTGATATGTTTTGAATAAGAAAGTATATATGGCCTCTGGTCTCCCTTCAACATGCCGAAGGAAATGCTTCATAAGGATTGCAAAATGCTGATGTGTTCCCAGGACGTGAAAATACAATCTATATTTTCATCGAATCACATGCTAACACATTAGTTTATATCAATTTTATTCTAAATGAGTAAGTTTTGTATTGCCTTAAGTTACCTGGTAATTTCCCAGTGTGTAAGACTTGAAACCAGCCGCACAATAATCAAAATAATACTCCCATGTCCGAATGAACTTCTCGTTGAATCCCAGAGCAAGAATGTTGCTAATAATGAATTCAAGATCATCAAAACACAATTTTTTGTTACACTACACAAGAAAGGTGCAAAAAGATCCCAGTACCTTTGTTTTTCCATGAAATTTTTTCTCCAACATCGGAGTGTTTGGTAATAATGGATTCCAATATTTTCCCCATGCTCCACACTGCAAAAAAAGAAGTTAGCTCTGGAAAAATAGGGCTATATATGAAATTATAACTGGTGATTATAGTTTATATATACCAGAGTCTGGATGCAGAAGCCATGGCTGATGTTATTCTACTTAATGAAGGCAGGCATCCACCAGGAAAAATGTATTCCTTTATAAAGTCTGAACTCAGCCTATACTCGTTGTAGCGCTCGTCCGGTATCGATATGAACTAGAAAAGATGAAGAGGCTTTTAGCACTGAATTTACAACCAGGAAGTTACAATCAATGTTACCTGTAGAACAAGAAGCCCGTTGTCCGCGAGGACTGATTCGCAGCAGCCGAAAAATTCCTCCATGAATTCATGGCCTACAGCTTCAATCATCTCACTGAAAAAAAAAGGCATGAAGGCTAATAACCATTATATTCTATTTGGAAAAACTTGGTGATAGAAGAAGTTACCAAGAAATAATTCTGTCATATTTGCTGGTTTTAGGCAACTGGCGATAGTCACAGAGGTAAAATCTGATATGATCCTGAAAGCAGAAAGGAAAAACTTATGAACAAGGTGATTTGGCTTCAGGACATTAGTAGTTTCGGATAGAGGCAGCATTCTGGTGATACTATATACTAGCTCGAATGAGCTTGAGCTAGACCCAACCCTAGGCTTGACTCGACTCAAATCAAAACTACCTTTAGTTTTGGAAAACTAATATTTCAGTTACCTGAAGGCCAGCTTCCTTAACTTTCATTTCAGCATACTTGAGTTGCTCCTCAGAAAGAGTAACACCTGCGTATTTGCATCCCGTTCGTTTAACAATTTCAATGGCTAAGGTTCCCCATCCACAACCAATTTCTAGAACTCGATGCTCTTTACTAACTCTTGCCTGAAAGAATGAATGTGAAAATCATGATCATCATAGTATTAAGATTTTAGACAATTTTAGTTAAGTAGACCCACTTTCTCAATCAGAAGAGAAATTTTTCTCATTTGCGCCACTTTCAGGTCTTCATCCTCACTCTATACAAAAATTTCGATGCATAAATTAGTGTGTAGCTCTAAAGGAGATCAATTCTTAGTATGAAGTAGGAGAGAGCATAGAACCACCACCTTAAATACAGCACATGAGTAAGCCATTGATTCGTCCAAGAACAGCGCAAAAAGTTCATTGCTCTACAAACACAAGTGAAAAGCAGTCAGTTTCGACAAAATATAACTGCATTAATAACTTCTCTAGTATAATTGTATTACTCCTAGGCAAATTTCACATTGACAATGCATGAGAAAGATGTTGGACATATATAAATATCTTACATAATTTAGGAATAATAACATAATAGTGGTTAAATAGCACGCAAATTTTTAAACTGTCAATACACCTTTTGGTGCAACCCCAAACCTCAAGTAGGATCTAAATGTAACACCCTTGGATAAGTCCTATGAGGAGTCTTGGTGTAAGCCCAAACCTCTGGTAGGATCTAAATGTAACATCCTTGGATAAGTTCTATGAGAAGCCTGAGTTTAAGGGATAAATGTAACACCCTTGGATGAGTTCGATTAGGATTCTTAGTCCCTAAAAGGGTGAATGTAACAACCCTAGATGAGTTCCCTGAAGACCCTAACTCCCCAAGTCCTTTAAAGGAAAGGGGTGAAGGCAAGGACCCAAAGTCCCTTAAAGGGTAATGTAACACCTTGGAACCTTCAGAAAGTGGGCACTTTGTCCAAAACAAACAATATCTTGAGCATAAGTGGTGAAAGAAATTACCAGATCATAGTGACGAGATATATTTCTACGAGCTTGTGTAAGAGTATTTTGTCTAGAAACATGGCGAAAGAAATACTTTGCAGATGCTATACCAGCTGTCAATAACATTGGTGACCACCAACCCCTGAAGCCAATGGAGTGAAATTCTGAATGCAATAAGAAAAACTAATAATGATAATAATATCAGATTCCAGAACTTCACCAATGAGAATGCACCTTTTCTGCTTCAATTTGGAGACAGAAGAATCAAGATCTCTGTTGGCAATAAGAATCTGAAACAGAATCAACAAGGGAAAAGTTTTTGCTGGTAGATACAAACAACATGATTTGTTTTCGGATCTCATTCAATATCTTACCATAAATAGATTTAGAAGACCTTCTTCTTTATCCACAAATGAAAAATCTCCATTGATATATGAATCTGCAAGGCCTAAATCAGCTTGTGTCATAACCTGCCAACAATTAGGATCTTTAGCAGTTGTGACAATTTTATACATTACAGTTATCTATCAACATATTGCATCCCTCATGTCTTATATTCCCAAGTTTTGTAGAGATATTGGATATGTATAGGCATCTTATATTACTTAGGTATAATAAAACAAGATTGTTTAAATAGTATATTACAAGTTTCTTTCTAAACATGTCAAAGTTAGGTTGAGAGTATACCTTCCAGTAAAACTGGGGATTATGAACTCTCAAAATAGTTTTCAGATGACAGCTTTTCTTAGTTCCCTCAAAAGTATATATTGTGCCTCCTTCCTCCAGTAAACTGGGATAAAAAAACATACTGGATCAGTAACTTCATATTACTTCTATTATAGTAAAACAAGAAGATTACTGTACAGATATATCAGATTGTTCCCTAGATTACACAAAAATATATGTGAGTGCGTGAGTACGTGTGTGCATGTGTGTGTGCACGCACACAATTATAATAAGATAGAAATGAACTCACATCAAAGTGCCAGTAGAGATATAATGTCCTAGAAATCTAGCAACAAAAATTCGGGCTCCTGTTTCCATCAGTGATGGTACCATGTGTTTCGGGTTGCACAAAATTTCACAAGGTTTTCGCAGCACTCCATGTGCAGCACTCAAGCCTGCCTGCAAAGAAGCATTTTCACTTGTAATCCATAGTCATGACCAAGTTGATAGATTCTAATATTTAATATTTATCAATACATTACTGAAAAACAAATCTGAAAGGAATAATTTTATGGTCACTAATTGCTACCTTCAGTCCATCCTCATGGAAGCCATAACCTGAAATAATAAGTAGAGCAAATTACTGAGATGATGATCTGTATCAATGGAGCTAACTAGTTCTTCCGTGAGCTAAAATGCTTACCCTGATAAGCTCCGCAAAACCAAATTCCTCTCTTTCCCTGAATACAATCGAGCTCAAGTGAAGCTTTTGATGCAGCAACAGATGGGACTGGATGACCAGTCGTCCATTTAAGCAACGTATGCTCTGGCCTAAGTTCCGGATTGAGTGTTACAAGAAAAGGTAAAGTGGTTTCACCAAGGTTCTGCAAGGTGATTCATTGGCAATATTACACAAAGTGACTGTTATCTAAAACCATAAACTTCTGCCATCTCAATTTACCTGAAGCACATTGAGCCAGTAAGTTAGGCAGACTTTTCTGTCTGTACTTCCAAGAAAGTTCCAAGCACTCCATGCTGCTGGGTTTTGGGGCATAAAACTTTTGTCACGATGAAGGTAAATATCACTGCCAATAGATTAAAAGAGTTGGCTATCTTTATATCACTTTCAGCAGTTCACCTTTTCTGAAGGATTCTTCAAACAATAAAGAAGAAAATTTTCAGATGGTAATGGAAGATATTGTACCTGTAGACATACTGGAATGCACCAAGTACTCTGGTTTCATCGAATGTAGCTTGGCTTCTGAGCATTCTCAGAGCATCCGGAGCATGAACTGCAATTATGCAGCCATTATACAATTCTTGAGAACCATTTCTACATACTACACTGCAACCTGAAAAATACATTCAAGTATTCAGAAAAATGAGCCCAGGTAACATATTCACTTTCTTAAATCTTTGTGTAGCATTCTTACGCAAATCTTGTATCAATAAAGTATGGAAGAAATGTTGAAAAATTTGAGCATCTCACATCGTTTGGATGATAAGACAAAACTAGTTAAATAGTATGTAAAATCTTAATTGTCAAATTGTGTTTTAGATTGTAAAACTTAAAACGAAATCATAATAGAGTTTATTCAAAGCAGACACTATTTTGACAATGAACCGTCCTATCGGACAAAGATCCTACAAATAGTATTAGGACCCTTCTAGGCAAATCTTATATCATCTCTTGTCGACAAAGCAAAAGAGAGCTCCATAAATGGATTAGAAGCCACTTTAGATATTCTCTTGAACAATATTGGAGCAGACCTCAACAAGGACTTTGTGCCACTCTAGATGCCATCTTGAACAAACTCAATAAGTACATTGAGTCCCATATGGGGCTATTAACCAAGATATTACATTGTGATAGAAATTTTTACGGTGAATTGAATAACTAACCTTCATCAGCTGACACAACAGAACACACCTCACAATCAGTTCTTATTCGACAACCCCAGCTCTCAAGTTGTTCCTTGACCTGAATTTAACATTGGCAGTACCTCAAGTTGAGGATTCTTGGAAAGAAAGTATAGATTATACTGACAAGAGATACCTTGTTGACATAAGTATGTGAACGCCATCTGACAGTAAGCCATTGTGGGCGGCCGAAGAGCTGAAGTAGATGATGATTACGGCAAAATGAAAGAACAGAGAAAGCTGAGAAGCTCAACACTCCGTCAGAGGGACAGGACCATATTGAACCACATATGGGAATCTATAAAATTGCAGAATTATAATACTTTATATAACAAAAATAGCAAAGAGCATGCATATGAGAAAATAAAATGCTTCAGCAGTCTCACAAGATAAGCCTTCTGAAATAACTCAGAGTAGCCCCGCGACTTCATGAACTGCCCCAAGGTCTCATTGCGATCAAGGTCCGGATTGTTTTCGAGCTCTTCAACATAACTGCAATTTGTAAGAGAAAAGTTTGAGCAGAAAAAGGTAATAATGTAAGCTTGGTAGAAGAAAGCTGCAGAAAAAATTGTAAGTGACCTGAGAACATCATTCTTAAACTTGACAATCTCGTGAATCATTTGCCAGAAGTATGGATTGAATAGGTTCTTCTTCTGAGCAAACAAGCTGGAGAGACCATTTCTGCTACCCCATTCGCAGCCTAGGCCTTTATCTAAGCTGACTGAGAATGACATATCTGAAATCTCCATATCAACTCCAAGACTGTCGAAAAACTCCATCATATTTGGATATGTTACCTGTGTCCCATATCCCCAACACTCAGTAATTAACAATCAAATTAGACAAACGTGATGACGTAACTATTTGGAAATAGTTACCTGTGAATGTGATGAGATTGAGATGATAAGCACAAGACAAAACAATCAAATTACAGTGCAAAAGGAAGTTTCTTTAAGTGGTTTGAAATTAAAAAAAAATGATGGGCTAGTAATTTAATTTAAGGGTGGCTAGAGAGAGACAAAGACAAAATTATGTACACTTATTTTATGATTAACCTTAGTAAGTGTTTATTGTGATCTCCCAATCTTTGAGCTTGAATATAAGCTCAGAATAAAACGAACTCGGACCTTAAAAGTTGGGTTTATTTTAATGTAAAAGGTCAATCTGTTTATCTCTCTCTCTCTCTCTCTCTCTCTCTCTCTCTCTCTCTCTCTCTCCCTAGTATAATCATAAAACGCCTTTACAATTTAACAACTCTTACCAACCTACGCTTTTAATATCTATGACATCCCTTTAAGATTTTCCTAATTTTGGTTCACTTGAGGCTAGTTTGGGAAAAAAAAATTACGTGTATAACCAAAATTTACTCACTTATACATGTTAATTGGTGTAGTAACATATTATTAGGTGAATTTTTATCATATCATTCAAATTCAATTCAATCATATATTTGATAGAATTAGTATGTGTGAAATATTAGCCAAACTCTTTAACAGGTTTAACAAAACTAGCATCAAAATTTAGTGTAAAACTCTTCCCATTAAGGGTGGATACAAAACGAGTCAAACCCAAATACTTTCTATTAGAATTCAGTTTAAATAAAAAATAAAAGGACTCAAATTCGTCAAATTAAATTTAAAAATAACTAAAGTTCAATATAGTTTAAAGTTTAAAATTTTATTTAAATTTTTAACTCAAATTTATAAATTAAATTCATAATTTATTAATAAAATAATATTTTTTAATAATTATTTGACATGATTTGGATTGAGAGCGGTGAGACACAGAAGACGTTCACTTGTTATCCCTACAAATCGAAGGCTGAGAAGAGGGGATGGGCAACGACAGCACCGACTCACGTTATTACGTACAGCCTCACCAATAATCAACTCCATACGAAATTACTATAATACCCCACTCGTTAATTCCCAGGAAGAATACGACAACACTCACAATTGGCTTTCTTTCTACTTGCATGTATCCCCGTTTCTTCCAACACTTTTGCTTTCATTCTTTTTCAAAAGAAAAGAATGAAGAACCTAAGGTGGATTCTAGGTAAATTCGAGTTAGAATTTTAGTTTGGTTCCAATTTGACAGATTTGTTTTTTCTCACATCCAATATATAATAAAATATCCCAATTTAAATGATTTTAAGTTAGGTATTATTATAATTTTAAACTAACCCTAAACTAAACTGGATTATTTTTGAGTATATTATGGAATATTGGAGTTGATGTCGATAATGATTTTGAGAAATTGACTTTAATAAAATACACTAATGAGGCTAGTAAAAAAAATTTTGATGTTAATTGGTATAACATTAAAATGATAGAATTTGATATAAAATTATTTTATGGGGTTTTAAATCTTCTACTTGATTATTATTTTAATCTCACTGAAAATGAAGTTAGTAATAAAATAAAAGAAAAGAGTTATTAATAATAGTGTTAATCTGATAATGATATGACTAATCAAGAATCACCCAACAATTAAATATTCAGTGGAAGAAGAAGAAGAAGAAGAACTTATGCTTTCACAAGAAATAATATTTTGAAATTTTAATTTTTTTTTTTCCTTCTTGAATGTTGTCTTGTGTATTCATTTCTGCCATTTTCGTACTGTGAAGCTTGCAGAAAGAAAGAAAGGAGAAAGAAGAACTTACACGATTGAAGACCATGAAACCAAGGTCTAAATCAACAGCATCGCAAGTGACAGTCTTGGCATGGCCTCCAAGGCAATGTTCCTTCTCATAAAGCACCACCTGAACGCCTGCTTTTGCAAGAACGTAAGCTGAAACAAGTCCACTAATTCCACCGCCTACCACCGCAACTCTCATCTTCACAACGGCTGATTCAAACTTGGAAGGAAGCAGTCACCAAGTAAGTCACACACATTTTTCAACTGTCTCCTGAAATCTCTGAAAGAAGATAAGATAAGATTAGATTAAAAAGACTTTACCTGTGGAGGGACGGTTGTGTGAGATTCAAACAAAGGACTGAAATTGATCAAGCAATGAGTGCCGCCATTGATGCTGCGGAGAGAGTGTGCAAATGGAAGACTAAAGGTTGAAAATGTGTGCCTCGGCGTGCTCTCCGTAGATAGAGATAAGCCTTCTAAGGGCAGAGTTGTGCCTTGAAACCATTAAGATTCATTATTATTATGATTAATAAGGTAATTAAGGTTTTTACAGAAACTATATCCCCTAACTAAAGTTAACATTTCAAATTTTTAATTTATAATCATGAATCTTATCTGAACTACTTGGATTATAACATTTCAAAGATTAATAAGTGTATACCAAGTTAAAGAGTTGGTTCATAGTTAACTAATTAATTCAATTGGATTAAGTGGCGTTAGTATGATATAATAATTAATATTTTAAATGAGTTTACCTGATATCAATATGATTATTACGATTATGATTTCATATTAATCACTTGATTGAATTTTAAGTTAATTAGTTTTAATCATTTGTATATTTATTAAGTATATAAAATTAATATATAGATAATTTATTATTAATTTAAAATTATTTTTATTATATTATAATATTATTTATATATATATATATATAATTTTATTAATAAAATTATATTATGGGCATAAGCTAGAGTGTAGAATCCTAGGATTTTGAGAGAAATGTGTTGGTCCACAAGTTTGTTTCCAAGGTTGCAGGTCATCTGGTGGCAACGTGGTTGAATTAGATACCCATAAAATATCATAAAGAATTTATTAATTTAGACTATTATTTGGAATCGAAATGACAACTTAAATTTAATACATGCCAAACTTCACCTGACCTATTTTTCACCAGAGCCAGATGTGTCATCACTCAAGGGTAAGCCCTATCTGTCATCCGGTTGGGTCTTACGGGTCAAACTTTCTTGTCAGCTATTAAGACCTTATGACACAATCCATATTGTATCAGGTTGGGTTGGGCTGCCCCGTTATTTTTTACGATAAAATAATTTTTTATTTAATTAAAGGGAAAATGACTATTTCCCACCAATGTTTAGTCTAACTTTAAACTCACACCCACGAAAGATGAAAAATCTAAACTCTCACCTATAACCAAACTGTCCTCCAAATTTTTAGTTAGAAATATGAGTAAAATCATTATTTTACCTAAAAATTTTAAAACTTTAAAATTTCAAAATTTTACCATTTTCCTCCTCCAGGTTTTAAAAACTAACACCTCAACTCATCCTCAAAGTTTGACAAGTTTAGATTTCATCCCTAGGGTTTGTTTCTTTCTCTGGCCACCACCGACGATCGATCCATCGATCTTTCATCTCCGACTATTAAGGATGACGAAGAACGACCCTTCGTTGTATAGATCTAAACGATAAAACGTCGTTCAGATTTAGAAGAGCAGACAAAGGACAACGGTTTATCGTCCTTCGTCGTCACGTCTGGATGATTTGACGAGCGATGAAGGACGACGAAACATCATCCTTTATCGTTTGGGTGGAGTGACGAAAAGAGACCTCTTCGTCTCACAATGGTGCGACGAAGAGATCTCCATCTCTTCATCACACTGTGCGACTAGAAGATGAAAATCTCTTCATCACACTACCGTCGTCGCACTAAGAGAAGGAGGAGGCTGGAGACGACGTCGGAAGGTGAAGTTAAAGAATGAGGGTGAAACTACTATTTTTGAAAGATATAGGGGCGGTTAAGTTTTAAAAAATATGGAAACCCTAGGTTTGAGGGTGAAAATGTTATTTTTCAAAATTTAAAAACTTTAAGTAAACATGAAATGTTAGTTTCTAAAACTTAGGGGGGCGAGGAGTAATAAACTTTATAACTTTTTAATATAAACAGTAAAATGATTATTTTATCTCTTCTTTTAACAGAAAAAATTAATAGAAATTTATCTATGAATGAGAATTAGGGTTTTTCATCTCCCGTGGGTGTAGGTTTGAGAATGACCTAAAAATTGGGTGGGACATAGTCTTTTTCCCTTAATTAAATAATTGAATAGTACTAATTTATAATAATTCAAATCAATATAATCAAAGAAAATACTTCAAATATAGTGGGTCCGGCATCTAAATTTTATTTATTTATTTATTTTTAAATTATATAAAATTATTTATGTATTTCTATTGGTTATATTCGTATTCAAATTAAAGAAAATTATTAAATTTCACTTAAAAAATCTTATTTATTGAAAACTTCAAACTTTCTTCAATTTGTTAATTTCAAACTCTCTTAATTAATTTTTAATTGTGTTTAACAACTTAGCTTTTTTTTTTTTTTATAATTCTATCAATTATTTATTTAGAATTTATGATTTAGAGGACAATGCCATTTTCTTTTTTTGCTTTATTTGCTACTCTATTTGAATCACTCAAAGGCCAAAAGACTTATTCCCACCCAAGGATTAGTCTATTAATAACTCTCATCCACAAAATTTTAAAAAACCTAAATATCCAACCAATAATTAACAAAAATATTTAAAAAACTAAAATTTTATCTTATTTTCTTCTCTTAATTTAAAAAAATTAATAATTTTTTTTCATTTAAAAGTTTAAAAAGTTTATTTTTTCCTCTAAAGTTTTTTTCTTTTTTTTTTTGGCATTGAAATCCTATCAGCCAACTTTGTCTTTCCACTTATGCGTTGGTCAGCTCTCTCTCTCCATGTTAAGTTTCATTTCGTCGAAACCAACCAAACTAAACAACATCTGGTTGCTCTTCCCTCAAACAAAGATGAAGACAAAGTTGACGCTCTTCTCCCAAATGTCTGCTCTTCGTACGAATCAAGAGTGGCACGTTTGTCTGCTCTTCAGTTTTGGCTTTGGCTAATCTCAACTGGAGTAGACATCCAAATCAGTAGTGATGTGCTCAAATCAGAAGCAAACGAATGTCATTCAATTTCGGCCAGTTTCGATGGAATGAGACAAAGTGTATTACAAGTACACATTTTCAAATTCAAACTTAATTAGTTTTTTTTTTTTTTTTATGTCATTCCGTAAGTTCCTAATTTCAACTTTGAAACTTAGTCTAATATATTTAATGATTAATATTAATCTATTTATACAAATGTTGAAAATGAATCTAATAAGCTTAATATTTACTGAAATGTATAAAGAGCAATTAAGTGGAAATGATACCACAATTATCTAGCAAAGTTTGGATATATCCGAGAATTTTATATATATATATATGTATATTCTATCATGAAATTAATTAATTAATTAATAAAGGAGTTTGGAAAGTGGAATGTTATGTTTTGGCGTTTTCTCTCTCTCGTGGATTTGATTTCTTTTTCAAGTTTGATCCAGCAAGCAAGCAGGCTACAAAATACAAGTGATGGAGGAATATAATTTTAATTAAGAAAAGAGACAAGTTCATTTTTGTGCCAATTATGATTTGATCTGATAATTGGTTATTTAAAATAACAACAGTAATTTAATTAATTAATTATTTGACGTGAAAACGAAAAAAGAATAGAAAGAGCAATATTCGGGATGGGGAATGAAAAAACATTCAACAAATGCTATTCATGGCGGGCGTGATTACCATCCAATCTTCCTCGAATTATACGCTTCTTTTGTTTTTTTAACAAATAAACGTTGTCATGTTCAAATCAAAACCACCACAAATCAATTTCCCTTCTGTGTCTTTGTCTCCATCTTTAATAATCATCTCATCAGCCATGCAAACCTTCTTCTCTTCTTCACTCTCTCTCCCGCCAGAACACATCTCAAACTTCACTTTTTCCTTCTTTTAAATGACCTGCCGGGACTCTCTCTCCGGCCCCGCCACCGCTGAATCCGACCTTTTCTCCCCCTTCGGTAAACTCGACAACATTCACCCTGATGACATCCGTCAAACCGCCTACGAGCTTTTCTTCACTTCCTGCAGATCCTCTCCAGGTTCGTTAATTCCCATTTCAAAGATTGATTCTATTTTTAGAGAAGAAAATGAAATTTCTCAAGGTCTCTTTTTTTTCTTTTTTAATAATTTTTACAAGGTTTTGGGGGACGGAATGCTCTCAGTTTTTATTCTTCAAGTGATTTTAGTAATGGGGAAGGTGGATGGAGTTCAGGCTCGCCAACAACTCGGGGCCGTGTAAATGGGCTGGTTCAGACGACGCCGACCAGTAGGATTAAGCGGGCCTTGGGGTTGAAGATGCTGAGGAAGTCACCGTCGAGAACGATGTCTCCCGTTCGTGGGGGAACCTCGGCGCCAACGTCACCGCGTGGATACGAGAAGACAAGCCCCGCAAATGGGTTCAACACGCTCCCCTCTCTGCCGAGACTGAGACGGCCGATGACGTCGGCGGAGATCATGAGGCAACAGATGAAGGTAACGGAGCAGAGTGACACTAGGCTCAGGAAGACTCTTGTTAGAACCCTGGTTGGTCAAGTAAGTTGTAATAAATCAGACATAATGGGATTGTGGGATTATTGTCTTCATTTTATTATCAAAATTCAATTATAACCTAACAAACTATTCCTTCATATTGGTTTAGTATCAATGCCATCACAAGTACTCAACCTCTCCAAACTGGCATTTTGTGTTGTTAACTGCTTTAATTTATGATGCAGTTGGGAAGACGGGCAGAGACGATAGTACTGCCATTGGAGCTCATTCGTCATCTGAAACCATCAGAATTCAACGACTATAATGAGTACCATTTTTGGCAAAGGCGGCAGCTCAAAATGCTTGAAACTGGACTCCTCCTCTACCCCTCAGTCCCGCTTGACGATTCAAACTCACTCGCCACCTGCCTCCGTGAAATCCTCCGTGCCAGTGAAACCAAGCCTATAGACACCGGCAAAAACTCCCACACAATGAGAACGCTAAGCAACACTGTGGTCTCCTTGGCATGGAGAAGCCCTAACGGAACTCCCACCGATATGTGTCACTGGGCTGATGGCTACCCGCTCAATGTCCACCTCTACGTTTCTCTTCTTCAAGCCGTATTCGACTTAAAAGACGAGACTCTGGTTCTGGACGAGGTCGACGAGCTTCTGGAGCTTATGAAGAAGACATGGTCGACATTGGGACTCAACAGGCCCATTCATAATCTGTGTTTCACATGGGTTTTGTTTAAGCAATACGTTGTCACTTCCTTATCGGAGCCTGATCTTCTTTGCGCGGCGCATACGATGATGGCGGAGTTGGCCAATGATGCCAAGAAGTCTGATCGAGAGGCGCATTATGTGAAGATGTTGTCTTCAATGTTGGGTTCAATGCAAGGGTGGGCCGATAAGAGATTGATGAACTATCATGAACATTTCCATAGAGGGACAGTCAGCCAAATTGAGAACCTTTTGCCTTTGGCTCTGTTGGCTTCAAGCATTTTGGGAGAAGATGTTACACTCACTGATGGAGTAAACTTTGTCATGGATTCAACCTCGAGTCGGGTCGATGGCTATATTCGATCCTCGGTGAAAAACGCTTTTACAAAGATTATTGAGAATGAGAATATGACTAAAGATGAAGATGGGAAAGAGATGGGGGCAGCAGAAGTGCTGCTTCAGTTGGCAAAAGAGACAGAAGATTTGGCATTGAGAGAAAGGGAAAGTTTTAGTCCTGTGTTAAAGAAATGGCTCAGCAATGCAGCTGGGGTTGCAGCTGTGACACTTCACCAGTGCTATGGAGCCGTTTTGAAACAGTATTTAGCTGGAATGGGGACACTAAAACAAGAGACAGTTACAGTGTTGCAGAGAGCTGGAAAGCTTGAAAAGGTTTTGGTTCAAATGGTGGTGGAAGATAGTGTTGACTGTGAAGATGGAGGCATAGGCATTGTCAGAGAAATGGTCCCGTATGAAATTGATTCAATCATTTTGAGGCTTCTGAAACTGTGGATTGATGAGAGGCTTGCTAAAGGGAAAGAAGTTTGTCTCAGAGCAAAAGATTCAGAAGTATGTTTGCATTAGCCTTTGTTATAAAAATTAAAGATAATCTCTGGTTAGTGATATTTAATTTATGGATTGACTGCAATTTTTTTTTCATTGTAGACATGGAATCCCAAGTCTAAATCAGAGCCATATGCACAATCAGCTGTGGAGCTAATGAAATTGGCACAGGAAATTGTTGATGATTTCTTTGAAAAACCAATAGGAATTACAGATGATTTGGTTCATGATCTTGCAGATGGTTTACAGCATCTCTTTAGAGAATACACTACCTTTGTTGCATCATGTGGTAAAATTTAAAAGCAAAGAAACCGAGCACTTCAATTTCAATTTTCAACTATATATTGATTTGATCATGACTTCATATTGTTTTCAGGAGCAAGGCAGAGATATCTGCCCACACTTCCTCCTCTCACAAGATGCCACAGAGATTCAAAGTTCATTAAACTTTGGAAAATGGCCGGCCCTTGTGCGGTTACTCTTGATGATGGAAATCAAGTTCAAGCAACAAACGAAGGTCTCCATCCACGCCCATCAACAAGTCGAGGAACACAACGAGTTTACATTCGTCTCAACACATTGCATTATCTTCTTACCCATATCCAGTCCCTCGAAAAAACACTAACCCTTTCTCCTAAAATTGTTCCTTCATCACATAGTCGTTGTGCAGACCAGAGCTGCTCTTCATACTTTGAACATGCAACAAATGCTATTCAATCAGCCTGCCAACATGTAGCAGAAGTTGCAGCGTATCGCCTCATCTTCCTTGATTCAAACTCTGTGTTATACGAAAGCCTCTATCTTTATGACGTTGCCAATGCAAGAATTAAGCCTGCATTGCGCACTATGAAGCAGAATCTCACTCTTTTGAGTGCTATTCTCAATGACCGAGTGCAGGCATTGGCTATAAAAGAAGTTATGAAGGCAGCATTTGAAGCATTCCTTATGGTTTTGCTTGCTGGGGGATCCTCGCGGGTGTTTTACCTGGCTGATCATGAGATGATTGCAGAGGATTTTGACAGCTTGAAGAAAGTATTTTGCACATGTGGAGAAGGATTAATATCCCAAGATCTGGCAGACCGGGAGGCAGAAACAGTTGAAGGGGTAATAGCATTGATGGGTCAGCAATCTGAACAACTTATAGAAGATTTCATCATTCTTTCCAGTGAGACAAGTGGTGCAGGAGTTGGGGTTACAGGGGCTAAGCTACCAATGCCACCAACAACAGGCCGGTGGAATCGATCAGATCCAAACACAATACTAAGAATATTGTGCCATAGAAATGATCGACCTGCAAATCAGTTTTTGAAGAAGTCGTTCCAGATGGCGAAAAGGAGATGAAGATGATCCCTTTCTTATATATTTCAAATAGAGGGATCATACTTGTACATTATACTACCGACTTTTAATCATGTTACAGAAAACGGAACTAGATGAATATATTATAGGCAGCACATTTTGTCAAAATTTTTTTGACTCAAATTCTATATGTACATGTTAATGGAGGTCGAGAGACCTAAGGTAGAATTTTCGGGCTTCATTCTTTACAGCTCTAGTCATTGTTCAATTTAGTTTCAAGTTGTATTTGTTGTCTAGGGCCATCAAATTTTTCAGAAATGATGATATACAGAGATTCACCATATAAATGTGAAACTGGCAATATGATAACAACCTTATGTTGCTGCTCATACATGTAAGATACTTGCAGACCTTCAATCAATTTATTATTGCTGTTTTCTCTTTTTAATTCCGAGTCTAGTCATGATTTTTTCTTCTGTGTGAATGATTCAATGTACTCATTTCTCAGACAGTTAATGTCATAGCCTTCAATTCCTTTGTAAGCACCTCCATTGAATCCGATACTTCAGCCTTGTAGACATAAGACCTTGACACAGCCAAGAAGAAACCAAAGTTCAGGATGTTCAGTATCGCAAAAAACGCATAGTAGTAATCCAAATGAGAAGCATTCAGGTTGTTCAGGATCCATCCTTGATGTCCACGCTCCTGAGTGATATGAGAAACTGTCGAAAGAAGAAAGCTACTCAAGAAATTTCCAATTCCTAAAGTAGTCATGGAGTAAGAAGTTCCAAGACTCTTCATACTTTCCGGTGCCTGGTCATAGAAGAACTCAATCTTGGCCACCTCCAGGAATGCATCAGCTATTCCCATAAGCACGAATTGTGGAAGAAGAATGAATATCGTTAACGGAACTTTACCCGCATTCTGAACAACTTCATGCTCCTTGGCAACACTTAATCTGTATCTCTCTGTTAGAGATGCAATTATCATGATAATGATATGCACAACAAGACCAATTCCCATTCTTTGGAGGAGACTGATGCCTCTAGGATTTTTCGTCCACCTTCGCATAATCTTGACAAAGCATCGGTCATATAAAACAACACAAACAAGCATTGAGATAGTCACAAATCCAGCTAAACTTGCAGGGGGAATCTGGAAACTGCCAACAGCTCTATCAAGAGTAGTGCCTTGCTTGACAAAAAGGGTGTTGATCTGAGCTACCATTGTGCTTGGAACAAATGTAGCAAGCAAGATTGGGATCATTCTCAACATTTGTTTAGTTTCTTCCACATGAGTCACCGAGCATAGCAACCAAGGATCAGTTGAGCCTGTTTTCACAGCAGCTTTGTTAAGAAACCTGCACACATACACAAACTTCATCACATTTGTATTCATGGTTTTGTTTTCAGGCTTTATAAACCAAAATAGGTCTTGATAGTTTTGGAGCGATGTGGGATGACATCTCCTTACGGGACACTACATCCTCGTTGAGAGTTTGTCTCTACCATTTCTCAAGAAGACACATAAAGTAACTATGATACTATTTATAATATCTTTGTTCAATAACTTAACCCACTAGCATTATTCATTTTAGACACACACTCTGTTACAGTTTTGTTTTTAGTATTCAACCCAAAATAGGTTTTGACTATTTATGAGATGACAAAGTATGTGATTTATCTTACCTTGAGCAATACAGGATACTCATACATATCCGAACGTCATTTTATGTTTTATCAATGGAGCATCAACCTAGGAGTGTTACAATATTCATATCTGATCAAAAGAAAACAGAGCTAATTATGATTGTTTCCAAGATGGACTAACCTCCAAGTTGGAGTAGAATCAATCCTGAACTTCCCTTTCTTTGCATATTCTTCCAAGTCAAGTTCATTGAGTTCTTTGGGGTCGGTAGGCAGTCTCACGTTCCATTTCCTCAAGGCAGCAACAATGACTCTTGCCATCCTTGTAAACGGGCTCCCTGTAGGAATTCTGTGCCTGTAAAAAGGTGTGCCAGCCATGAAAATCCCGATGGATATCACAAGCCCTAGAGTTGGAAGGGCATAGCCCAACGTCCAGCCAACGTTGTCTTGAATGTACACCAGAACTGTGTTGGCAAAGAGTGTCCCAAAGAAAATGCTAAACATCCACCAGTTGAAGAAGGAGAGCTTATGAGCCTTCTCCTTGGGCTCAAAATCATCGAATTGGTCTGCACCTATGGTGGATATATTAGGCTTGGTTCCACCGGTTCCCAGAGCTAGAATATATAATGCACCGAAGAAGATTCCTAATTGTAATGTGGACGCCTCTTTACAGTCTTCCAAATTGACTTCACTGCAGGCAGGCGGCTTTAGCCCCGGGAGGGATACTGATAATGTTAGTAAACACATTCCCTGCAAGTGAAAATCAAATCTTCACGTATTATTCTTAAACGATACGAATATGTATGTATATTCAGTTTCTCATTCGTGTTTTATTGATTTGAGATTCACCCTTAAACAAATCTCACATAATAATAGGAGAGATATGTTGCTTCCTACATCAAATGGGGTAAGACTAAGAAATGCTGTTCGGAAATGGAACTGACAGGACACCGACAAGACAAAGAACTGGAATAGGCATGTGTTTGGTCTTGAACATTGCGATCATTCTGTAGGTTTTTATGATATTATTAATGTGAGACAACAAACACTCAATATTGTAGTAAACGACAGCTTCCTGCCTTGCCTTATAAAACAAAAATGGTTGGTCAAACAAAATTCATAACAATTAACAAGTATATTTTCATCAGCTAAGATTGATCATTTTCAATTAAAAAGGAAATATATCTCTCACTGCCTATGATATTTAATGTCAGGTTGAAATATGTGTTAGTGCTAAAATAATTAATTTAAGTTTAAACTTGTTCAATTTAATTAAAAATATTATTAAAAGGTGATAAATAGTATCACTAATTTAATTAATAATATTATCGATGAAAAGAATAGTGTCAACAGAAAAAAATTTGAGATAAACTTAAACCGAATTGTCAAACTGAAAATTCAGTTTATTAAATTGAACACCAAGTAAAGCATAAGTAGCTCTGTTCAAATCTAATCCTAATCCTAATGATATTTGAAACTTGTAAACTCATGTAACAGGTCTTATGTATTTTTATGTAGGAGTATTAATACATGGAGATACATAAATGAAATATTATACATACCAAGAGATAAATTACAGAAGCGGTGAGGAAGGTCCAGTAACGTCCAAGATGAGCATCTGCAAAATATGCACCCAAGATAGGAGTGATCCAGACGGTGCCGACCCAGTTGGTGACATTATTAGCCGACTTCACAGTTCCCTGATGGAGCTTTTCGGCCAGATACACTATCAGATTTGACGATATCCCATAATACGCCATGCGTTCAAACACCTCATACACTGTAAAAACAACATATTTCAATCACAACATTCTGCTAAAAATGAAAAAATGCAGGCCTAGAGATGATGATGATGAACATGTTAAACTCAAGAACAACATGATCTGGTGCTTCAAGTTATGGCATATTGGCCTTTATATAGCTACCTACTTGAATATACAGGAAGAGAGAAATGTATATATAAGATATTTATATGTATGTACCAACAACGAAGAAGCAAGCTCGCCATCCACCTCTCTTAGATCTGCGGACTGGGTTTCCGCTGAGGTCCACTGTACCATCCTGTGTGTAATCCTGAATGACTTGTTCAATCGCCATGGATATTAAGCTGAGACTGGAGTGGAGAAAGTTTAGTATACGAGTGATGAAGCTTCTCACCTATCTATTTATTGTGTCTCAGGATAATTACCAGTAGGACATTTATACAGCTGGACTCTAAAGGGGGCAGTGTAAAGACAATTAATTGCTCTTCTAATGAGGAGCCGTCGCTTGAGCCTGAGCCCACCACTCTCTCCGATCTCAAACCTAGGCTCAGACTTGATTATTTCAAAAAGATAACTTTAAACTCAAATTGGCGTTTATCTATCAAACTCATGCACACTAAGGTAGTAATTCTTGAGCTTATTATTATTCTTAACGAATTTGGTATGGTTAAGGTTGGTTTTCGGTTAGGTTAGTCATGAATGGGTTATTTTCTTCAAGTGTTTTGGTTTGGCAAGAATTAGGTTGCCCATTTACTCTCCCAAGGCGCAATTTCTTATGCACATTATTTATGGGCCTACCCATGACAAATTCCCACCTGAAAATCAACGTCACATGAGTATGCATTAAAACATTACGCATAACAAAATTTTTCACCTCAATTTTGTATTCTAATCATATTTCAATTGAAATCCAAGCTTTCCTATAATAACTATTTTTAAACAGTAAAAACTTCTTTTCACTCTAATTCACAGATATAATTCGATTAACTTGAAATACAGATAAAACATCTTTTCATCCAAAACAATATGAATAATAAAAGTTAGTCAATCCTTATTTCCCTGTTGAAGTCCTAATTACTCATGAGTAAACCATTTTTTTCTACAATCATTCATGTACACCGTATTTTATAAATTTTCTTATTTACCCTTTAAATGAAATAGTATCCATTCATCTCCACTAGCTACAATTTGCTAGTCTTACATCTTGAAAAAGAAAAAAGACAGAGGCAATTATCTAAAAAAATATGGACTAGGTAGAAGAGGTGTTATATTATTACGTCTTTGGGAAATTTTAACAAAGAATGAGTAAATATTGCAAACAGTCTTCCTAAGAAAAATTCATAGTCAGACTATCGAAAGTTCTATGTCTTACCTTGGTATAATCTTTTATATTTGTAAGATAAAAAAAGTATGATTATATATAATTACAATATTAAAGACAATAATAAATCAAAGATTTACTTTTTATACCAATTATATAAAAATAAGATAATTATATGAATCTGATTTGATAAAAAATAATAATTTTTTTTAATATAAAAAGGGGATATAACAGGTAAATAATTCATGTAAATGTTAAAAAATTAAACTGTTAAACTAATTGCCAATAGAGTAACTTAGGGATAGTTACTATTATGTCATTTAAGATAAGAAACTTAAAAAGCCTGTTCATATGCACTAGAATCCTTTTGATATTGGTTCATCTTTTTTATAAGATTTATAAGCAACTGAGTACCTGCATCTATTTCAAATTTCAACTCTGTATATATCATGACTTGTTCAAATTATTTTCAGAAGCAAGGCAGAGCTATCTGCCCACACTTCCTCCTCTTACAAGATGACACACAGATTCTAAATTCGTTAAACTTTGAAAAATGGCTAGCCCTTGTGCGGTTACTCTTGATGATGGAAATCAAGTTCAAGCAACAAATGAAGGTCTCCATCCACACCCATCAACAAGTCGAGGGACACGAGTTCACATTCGTCTCAACAAATTGCATTATCTTCTCAACCATATCCAGTCCCTTAAAAAAACACTAACTCTTTCTCCTACAATTGTTCCTTCATCGCATAGTCATTGTGTGGACCAGAGGTGCAAAAAATGCTATTCAATCAGCCTGCCAACATGTAGCAGAAGTTGCAGCATATCGCCTCATCTTCCTTGACTCAAATTCTGTCCTCTACAAAAGCCTCATCTTTATAACGTTGCCAAGGCAAGAATTAAGCCTGCATTGCCCACTATGAAGCAGAATCTCACTCTTTTGAGTGCTATTCTCAATGATCAAGTGCAGGCATTAGCTATGAAAGAAGTTATGACGGCAGCATTTGAAGCATTCCTTATGGTTTTGCTTACTGGGAGGAGATCCTCGCGGGTGTTTTACCTGATTGATCATTAGATGATTGCATCCCAACAATTTTTTTCATCTTTTTTTTTTCTTGGACAATTATTCTTATTCTCATTTGTCTTTAATGTTACTAATTAACAACTCAAGCGCAAATAACCATTCTAAATTCGGGTAAATTAGAACTTAACCTTATTCAAAATCTATCTGAAAGTAGCCCCAAGAATGTGTATGTAATGTATAGTTCTCTACCACAAGCCCAAACCAAAAGCCTATCCCAAATACCATATAAATACCGTCATCTTATTTCCTCTCTCCAAAACCCTCATCTTATTTCCTCTCTCTAGAACCCTCGTTTCCACTTCACTCTCTGCAACCAGCTATGGCGCAAAACCTAACACGCGCTATCACCGGCTTCTGCACGCGCCACTCCACACTCACTTTCTTACTTTCCAAACGTCTCTACTCCACCACAACCATCACCGCTCCTTCGCCTTTTCCCTCTCTCCTCTTGGGCCGTCGCTCTCTCGCCCCGCTCTTGCGCGCCGTCCCAACAATCTCACACTATACGCGCTTCTCCCAAATACGATGCCGTGTCAACCGCGCCGGCAACTCCGCTTACTCGCCTCTCAACTCGAGTTCAAACTTCAGCGACCGGCCTCCCACTGAAATGGCGCCGCTGTTTCCGGGATGTGACTACGAACACTGGCTTATTGTGATGGACAAGCCTGGTGGTGAAGGTGCGACGAAACAGCAAATGATTGATTGTTATATTCAAACCCTAGCTAAAGTTGTTGGAAGGTAAACAAAATTTCTATAGAAAATTATAGATATGGATAGCTTCATTGAAGTGGGCTTTGTTTGGGGCCGTTTTATTTTGCTTTTTTGTCCTCTTTATGCACGATTATATTCTGGTTGTTGGGTGTATCAGTGAAGAGGAAGCAAAGAAGAAAATCTACAATGTTTCATGCGAGAGGTATTTCGGATTTGGTTGCGAGATTGATGAGGAGACCTCAAATAAGCTAGAAGGTATATTTGAAATTGCTTCAATTTACTTGTTTGATTCGTTTAGTTTTGTGTTGTTTTTAATATTTTGTTTCCTACAAATGTATTGATAGTTAAGCCTTTTAAAATATAGATTTTGTTTGTTAACAGGGTTGCCTGGTGTTCTGTTTGTCCTTCCTGACTCCTACGTTGATCCTGAATACAAAGATTATGGCGGTAAGGCAATCCGACAGTTACTCTTTGCTGATGTGGGTTTATTATAACTTTGGACATTTTACAGCTAAATTAGTATTCTTTTTGTATACTTGAAGGGGTCTATCATTTGACAAGATATTTGCAACATCCAGCTGAAAAGCTACCTATAGCATGTCTATTGCATATATTTGATGGTGATGGTTTGTCATTTTTTCGCTCAAAAGTCCATCTTGGCAAAGCTAAAGAGTCTTAGCACACAATTTTTGGCTTTGAATGCTAATGGACTTAAATCAAATGCTCCTCTTGACTGTTTTGTGCTTTCTGTATTTCATGGAGCTATTGTTACAAAGGGGAGGAATATGATGTTTTTGCATATAGATTAATGTATAATATTCTCTCTTTTTTGCTAACTTTTCATCTGTAATTGTGATAGAAGATGAGTTCTGCCGTCGCTCTATAGTTGACAATCATCTTTAGGTGATATATCCAACAATCGTGTGCTGACACCTCGAATGAATTGATTTGTCACTGATGACAGTTTACGCACATTTTCATTCAAAGTCCGTCTTGGCAAAGCTCAAGAGTCTTATTGGAAAATGTTTAGCTGTGAATGTTAATGGACTTAAATCAAATGTCTCTCTTTTCTGTTCTGCACTTTCTATATTTCATGGGGCTGCCGATCAGTAGAGATGAAACATTATGTATGGTTTTTGAATCAGACATTCACAAATATGTAAAAATTTTCAGTGAAATAACCCACATACATTTTTACAGTCAGATAACCTATACACAAAGCACATTTCCATACTGACCCCATGAAGATAATCTTAAAAAAATTTATTACATGCTTATTGATTTCAAGGCTTAAAGTGCTAATTTTTTCGAATCACAGTGTAAGATAACTTGTATTCTTCTTTTTTCTTCCCAGTCCATCTTGGCACTGCTAATATCCTCAAATGGATGATGCTTGTCTTTGACTGCTAACGGACGAACATCAAGTTTCCCTCATTGTTTTTTCTGTGTTTTGCATTTAGAGTTTTAGAATCATTGGAGATGATACATGTATATTGATTGTTTCAGCAAAATCCTTGTTTAGAACTTCAAGTTCCCAAATTTTTTTCAGCACGATGCCCAAGTTTTCGTTTCTTTAGCTTGCTATGTATCTTGAAACATTCAAATATATAAATGTTCAATTCCGAAGAGGTTTGTGTTTTTATAGTATGACTAAAAGGTGTTATTTTTTGGCTGGTTTGTTCAGGCGTTTCTTTTCATTCATGATAATGATTTATATATCTCTTACTTATGTTGCAGCTGAGTTGTTTGTGAATGGAGAAATAGTTCAGAGATCACCTGAAAGACAGAGGAGGGTGGAACCGCAGCCCCAGAGAGCTCAGGACAGACCAAGATACAACGACAGAACCCGATACGTGCGTCGCAGAGAAAACATGCGGTGAAACACGGAATAGGTAAGCGGCTGGTTGTATAGATTAATCTTGGAGTTGGTGGCATCAAGGGAGTGGGAGCTTTTGTATTGGGTCTCTTGTTGAGTGAAGACTTCATTCCTTTTAGGCTTATAATGGTTGAACTTAAAATATGGTTTAATATTGTAGTTTGATCTCTTACAAATTATGGGATGCTATGTCCTCGCTTCCTGGACTCTGCTGAGATGATTGCAACAGTTGTGCTTTGGTATGCCTGAATGGGCATCTTAATAAATTACCAAATGCTATGCTATTTGCTAATGTTTGGGCTCTTGATCTTGTAGGGCACCTGGATTGATATTAATATAATATCAATAGAAGTTCCAGTGCCAATTTGGAATGTTACAATTTAACTCTTGGAACTTTTCCGATAATCTTATTGCCATTTGGAGTTCAAGTTGATGACCTCATTTCCAGCTTGAGTTTGAGTTATGGATTTAAATCAAGTTTAAACCAATCTTTATTCGGATTCGATTTGAATCTATTTTTAATTTTATAAAAATAGGTTCAATCATTAGCTCAAATTTGATTTATTTAAATAGATTCAATTTTAAGAGTCCAATCCTTAAGAAAATGGATGAAAAGTAAATTTGAAATAAAAATTAAGAATATGAAAATTTGTATTTTCAAAATTGAAAATATATATTTATTATCATTTTGTTAAAATAAAATTAAAATCAGGTAATTTGAATTCAACCACAAGAGATCAACAAGATAAAATTAATCATTTGCCCTAAAATGATTAAACGCAAAATAGAATCAAACAGAAGCAAAATGACTACATTTCTACTACTGTAAACCTGAAGAATTTAATATATCCAATAAATCATTTACGTTATATATATATATGGGGCTTAGATTGAAGAAGTTATATGCATAATTTGTTATCTAAATGGTTCAACTGGTGCAGTTTCCTCAAGAAGAGCGGCAGCCTCAAAGCATTCCACTGCTTCCAGCATTGATGCGCCAGGATCAGCCTTGTATAGCAGCCCAAGATTGTACCATGCTGCATGGTTTGTCCGGTCAAGTCGAAGAGCATCAGTGAGGAAGCTTCTCACTGTGACCATTGATTCACCACCAATTCGTCTAAGGGTGCAGGCGATGGATATCAAGCTTGGGACGTGCGTGGGATCAGCATCTAATGCCTTTCTGAACGAAATTAGAGCTTCTTGGTGAAGACCCTTTGCTTCATTTAGTAAACCTAAGTAACAAAATCATCAAAATTAATCCCATTTGCCCATAAACTGTACAAAAGTCAGAAAAAGGCCTATTGTGGAGGCTGTAACATATTATACCTGTGGAGTGCCATCCAGAAGCAGAATAAGGACTGATAGCCCGGGATTTCGAAAGACAGACCTCTGCATCCCGCCACTGAGACAAGCTAGTGTACACATTAGCTATATCATGCCATGTTTCCATTTCCAAACTTCTATCGTGATCACGCTGTTTTTGTGAAAAGAAATTGAATGAAGAAAGTAATTAATCAAGCAACTATTGAATCAAACTTTTGACAACGTGAATTACATGTTGGGCTCAAGTTAATCTTTGAAAAGAAAGTCTCACTTCATATGAGCTGTTAGCCAGATGTAATGTCTAACATGCCTCAGAATTACAGGCAATGTATGCATTTAAAATTCATGATATATACCTTAAGAAGATTATTCCCAGCACCTAAGCTTTTCATCCGAACTTGGAGAACAGCAAGAAGACGTGTATATGTTTCTATGGCATTATTTAGTTGACCCTGTGCGATCTGGACTTTAGCTTTAGTTCGTAATAATTCTCCTAGCTCCCACTTCCCTGTCTGATCCAGAGCAGTGTTAATCTCAGTCTCTGCATCAACAAACTGTTTCTGAGCTGACAGTATTCGAGCCAAAAGGATATATGCTTTAACATTAGAGCCAGCCTCAACCTTCAAGAGTTGTTTTGCATAATAAAGTGCAACATCCAACTTCCGCTGCTCAGAATTTTCTAAACAAAGATGATATACAATATATGGATCTGTTTCTCTCATCATTCCTGCAGCAGCTTCCAGTGCCTCAAGAGCCTCAGACTGCTTCAAAGTTCTCTCAGAATCAGAAACAACAAATCTTGATTGAGCTGACAGTAAAACACCCAGTAAACAGTTTGCAATGCTGGCTATCTGGCCACATCTCCCATGACACTTGGAAAGTGCTTTGCGAGCATAAGTTATTCCTTCCTCAATGCATACGCTATTCTCTGCACATATCTTTGAAGCCAGCAATAATTCCATTATGCAGTCTGAATTTCCTATGTGGTTCAATAAGTTCTTCAAAAGATTCAAAGCAACCATGTCTTCCCCTTCTCTATAATAACAAAGAGCAAGAGTGTAAAATGTTTCTTTTCTTTCCATGAATCCAGGAAGTAACTCTTCAACCTGATGGGACAGAGCCCATAATTCCCCTGAAATAGACAGTGCAAATGAAAGGTGCTCTATGATTGATTGGTCCCATTGAATTCTTTCAAGAACAAATTTTCTCAGTAAAATCAGTAGCAAGAGAATAGCCTCTTCTATGTTGTTTCTTGGCACAAAAGAATCTTCCATCTGTGAACGTAGATTTGGAGGGGTTGCCTCAGTACCACTGTATAAAAGAAACACTGCAAATTCCTTTTCAATCTTTGTCATGGTTTCTGTGTCAAGATTCCAATGATAGAGGAGAGCTCGCCTGTATGACAGAATAGCCTGTTGGGGTGCCCCAGCAAGTTTCCATAGCTCTGGAAGTAACTCAACAGCTTTGTTTAGAACCTCTTGCAATTTACAATCTACAGAGTACTTTTCTGGAAAGCCTTCGGGTAATGCATGTTCAACGGTATCCAAGATAAGTTGGCATGACTGAGCAGCCTCTACAGGACAGGCCAGGAAGAAAAATTAGGCATGCCTTGATTATGACAAAAGTTTTCCATCAAGAAGGAAATTATTTTTCAGGATCTTTCTTTTTGTCTCTGCATGCCTATATACTGATGTGAGAGGGAAGAAGGGTGAGAAAAAGACTTTCAGAAACATATGAAGACTCCTGCTACGTGAATTCCACAAAAACTAACACAAGATACTCGATGATTATGAAAAGACGTATAAATTTGAAACTTGTCAAAGGAAACGACAAGAATATTCTTACTTAATATTTTGAATGCCGAATCCACCACAATTCTACTGGAAAGAAATTTTTCAAAAGAAACAATGTCATGACCAGAAAACATTAAGACAAGGTGGACAATAACTTAAAAAACTACAATTTGATGTAAGGATAACCACAATTGAAAGGGGGAATAAGGTGAATAACACACCTTCAAATCTTCCAAGACCCTGCAATGATTTTGCTTTGAGAAAAATAGCTTCAAGAAGTAAACTAACAGCATGCATAGACATCGGTGGAGCAGTATCACTTTGAGAGTGGCGCCGGTTTTGTTCACATCTTCTTGAAAGGGAGACTTTGATCTTGGAAGTCACAGATGCAACATCTATTCCTTCAAATACATGAAGTGCAGCTTCTATGTTTCCTTTCTGAAACTCAAGCCTTCCTAGTAATGCTCTAGCTTCCTAAAACCAAGATGATTGCTTAGATTTATGAAATGCCATGAAGATATTAATCCAATAATCTACTATTATAACTGACTTCAATAGTAAATGGTTGAACAAATAGGCTTAATGAAATAGTTCCAATATACATCATTAAAAATATGATTTAAAACTTGGTCAAATAGTTGAATTATCTGCATTAGTAGTGAGTCATCAACATCGATGAAAGATTTCAGTAGTTGCAAGCCTGACCATATTTGGTAATTCATTGAATATAAAATTCCCACAATAAACTGCTAAACCCAAGGGTATTGATCAGAATGAACAAGTAGCTGTAAAACATATAAAGAACTATGATAATTTGAGGAGGACAAAAACACAATTAACCTGCTTAACTTCTAACAAGACTTACATCAAGACTCATTGAAGATCATCAGAAGTAAACAATCCTTCCATAATTTTCCATGTCACTTCTGCTTTGAGTGGTGTAAGGAATTGCATAGTCTACTTTCACCATTAAAGAAAATAAAAATTCCAAATAGGATGAATTTCCCAAGCATTTGAATAATTATATACAAGTTTTGATCCTTGTTAAAAAACCATTGCAAAGGGGCAACCAAAAAGAAAAGAAAACTTGCTTGAAGTTGAAAGAAGATTGCCCATCTAGCATCCCGTTATCTTGGATAATACTACCTTAAAATAACATTACAGACAGAATTATATAGGCAGTAACACATGGATAAACATCAGTCAGACACTTCTTTTTATGATCTATTGAAATGTTTTGTCACTTTGAAGGAAAAACGTTCTCTGAAGCACTCTTGCATCATATCTAACATAAAAGTATTCATTCAAGAAACGCGTCCACCACACAAACATACCACCATGTTGGGTAATAGAATATCAGGATGACTTAACAATGATCTAATTCATTCAGCTAAGTAAAAGTCAAGCAGAAATGACAGTCAAATTAAGAGCAAAAGCAATGTACGGAAAATGCAAGAGAGACACAATACTTAAGTGAAACTAACCTCATAGTTCAGATAACCACTCTCGCGAAGAGATGACTCTGCTTCTTCAATGTTGCTGTTATCAACCTTTGAATCCATCTCGCCAGGTCGTGATGAATATCCACTTGCAGAATAATCCCGAGTTGCCAGGGACTCTGACGAAGAAACTAATTCATCTACTTTTAACTGTTCATCCCCTGAACAAATGCATTTTATCATCTTCCTCAACCTCGATTGGACTCCGAATTTTTTATTGAACCAATTCTTAACTCTCATTATGTTTCATCACACTTGAAATTCTCCTAAAATGAAGTCAACAATAGGGAAAGAATTAAATAAAAGACTAAACAAGCTAAAACACTCGATCCTAAAAAATAAGTACAATATAAACATAAAATAATCCTATTTTCCTCCCAAATCACAAGCGCAACAATTCAATGTTTGTAGATTATTCAATCATGATCAAACATTTAGGTTCTTAAAATGGCCCAAAAATAGGGAAAGAAAAAATATGAGAGGCCTCAAACCCAAAATACAGAAATTCAACAAGTTTTCATCTTTCTCTTTAACTTTGTCAAAGCAAGAACCGTGCTTAAGATTGACACGATTTCACACCACCAAACAACAAAACAGACACCAACCTTGAAAAACGAAACAAATCATCAAGAAAAAAAGGAAAGAAACGGCAACCCCCCAGAAAGGAATCCAGCTAAACCCAGATACATTGAGGTGCTCATTTTCTCCCCCACAAAACAGAAAACGCAATCATTTGAAGAAAAAAGTTGACTGTCAAATTTACTGAAACAGGCTCATTAGCACCATGATGAAGAAATGAGAATCAAGCAAACAAGATATAAAAGAAAAGTACCTTTTGATGGTAAAAAAGCATTGACCGAGCCCACAACAACTCGCCACTAAGTTGATGCTGCATCTCTATTTACAAAATTTAGCAGCAGAGAAGAAAGACCCTTTAAGTTTCTCAGGCTAAGAAGCAAGAATCCAAAGCATCGTCATCATTCATCTTTCTCCCTTGTAGACTTTTAGTCGTTTCATATGTCTGTTGAGAAGATTTTTTTAAAGTTTGAAAGAGCGTTGAAGCCTTCCCAAGTGCATTAAATTATGAAATCTAACTCTGGCGAAACTTGTTTGAACAGAGAGAAGATAGATAGTGGTCCAGTTCATTTACGGGGCCCGGTTTGAAAAAACTGCTTAAGGTGCTGGGCAAGTTGAAGCTCTCTTCTCACCGCACCTTGACCTAATCAACGGTCCCGGTCCGAGTTTTGAACAGTCAGCATTTAAACAATATTTATAGGGGTAATGGGTTGTGGTGCGCGAAAATGTAAAGGCTTAACGTGTTACAAGTCCTCTCATGTCAAGGTCTGAAAGAGGAGTGTATCGACTATATCAAATCTAAAACTCACGGCAAGAGAAGATAGATATACCTTGGCAAGTTCTTTTTGGGGTCCGCTCGTAAAGATTGATTATCGTGAATACTGTCATACCAATTCTTTTTGGGGTCTTGACATAATAAATTTACAAATTCACCTCTAACAACAATTTTGGGACGATGCTATATGTTACATGCTATTAGGATTCGTATGAGTATAAATAATTACAAAACTTGCAAAACAATACAATATGATGAATTTAACGGTTGAATTGTGATCCACTCCACTGCAATTCATCTCATTCAATTCTCAGGATTCACAGTTTTTATTATTATTATTATTATTATTATTATTTTGATGAAAATTGACAAATGTATGTAATACGATGAATGGATTATATAATTATGTGATGAATATGTTTGTTTTCTGTGGATATTAAAAAAGCAATTTATAATTAAGTAAAGAAGATAGATAGCATAATACATGATAATATGAAATAATTATTACTAATATAAAATGTTTCATCAAATTCGAATAAAATCATTAATAAAAACTTTAGGATAATAAATATTACTGCTTCACGTTACTGCTCTTTGCATGCATGCAACGTGAATGATGCTTAGTGGTGTCCAATTCCTCCACCACCACCACCACCACCCCAACCGCCTCCAAATCCACCGCCACTACCACCTCCTCCTCCACCACCAAACCCTCCTCCAAACCCTCCACCTTTTCCGAATCCACCACCAGAACCTCCTCCAACACCGCCACCAAATCCACCACCTTCACCAATCCCACCTCCAATGCCTCCACCTTTTCCACCTCCCCCACCTCCTCCAAAACCTCCTCCTACTCCACCACCTTTGCCACCTCCAACACCACCGCCTATGCCACCACCTTTGCCAATTCCTCCACCTACTCCACCACCTTTGCCACCTCCAGCACCACCACCTATTCTACCACCTTTACCAAATCCTCCACCTATTCCACCACCTTTTCCAATTCCTCCACCTTTACCATGGCCTTTGCCACCACCAGCTCCTCCACCGAATCCACCTCCTTTGCCTATGCCACCACCTATTCCACCACCTTTACCACCCCCACCACCAATGCCTCCTCCCTTACCAAAACCCCCACCAGCACCACCACCTTTGCCTATTCCACCACCAATGCCACCACCCTTTCCTCCGCCAACACCACCACCACCACCAGCACCACCTCCTAATCCCCCACCTCCACCAGCTCCAGCTCCTCCGCCTGCACCACCACCAACTCCACCTCCTAATCCCCCACCTCCTCCAGCTCCACCACCAAAGCCCCCACCAGCTCCACCTCCTGACCCTCCACCGCCACCAGCACCACCACCAAAGCCCCCACCACCACCAGCACCTCCACCTCCACCTCCACCAAAGCCACCCCCGAATCCTCCTCCCTTCCCTAAACCTATGAATTTTTTCTCCTCGTTGTCCTTGCTTATAGTCACTACATTCCTCGCAACCACACTCCCCACCAAAACACAAAGGCAAAAAGATATTAAAACAGCTTTCCTAGTTCCAGTTACCATTTCCTAGTATAATATTCAATGGGTGTGAACTCTTAGTAGATGATGAAAACGTCAAAATCCCACGAGGGTTTTTATAAGCCCTTTATTTGCATTTAAATTTCACAACTACTAAAAATCCACTTTATCTATTTCATAAATGCTCTTATAATAATTATGGCCACACTCTTTTTATTTATCTTCTTCTTCTTCCCTGGATTCACGAACCTGTAGCTAAAATATTACTAACAGTTTCACTGGATCAGATCTGAGAGCAATGGCACCCATTTACGTGCACCCACATAGCCGATAATTTTCTGTTTGCTTTATAAACTTTAGAGGAGAATCTCCTTAGTACGTGAAACCTATTGGTTTTGAAATCAAGAGCCAGAGTTTCTGCATTTGTATAAGGTATTGCGTAACCAATGGCACAGAAACTTGGTGCCAATTTACTGGCAGATTAATCAGAGAAATTGTCAGGATAAGGCCAGTCCCATTCCATCACTTCTATTACTATTAGTTACTATTGCCGATTGTAACTTTTGTTATTGCTAATACTAATGTTATTTACTACTATTAATTTCTTTACCTGCTAAGTGATTATCGATTGTGTTACTAATTAATTTTCCACTGAATATCGCCGTTCTATTTTCTGACCAGAAAATGTTTCTCTGGTACATTCTCGTAGAATAGAAAGTACTTCAACAGTACGTTCATGTATTTTGTTACACATTAATTGATTTTTAGGAACTGCATGCTTTTCCCATCGATTGTGTGACTTCTTAATCTTCCACGGTGACATTTTATTTCTTCGTCCTTGCCCCGTACTTGATACGGGATGATAGGATATTCTTATCTTCTATCCACGGAAAAATTCTATTCCCTCCGTATTCCCCTAAGGAATTTCTCTTTATCTTTGTTTCCGTTTTTATCATAAAATCATCTTCTCGCTTAAAAAAAAAAAAAAAGGACAGGGCAAAGGCTGAGTCCTGAGGTTAAACTGTCATCCCATTATGTATTTTACATATGACGAAAAAAGATTGTTATCTCAATAATCATGATTAAAACCTGTTTCCAAAGTTGTGACAGAAATCATAGATTCTTTAATTAATATATTACTGAATATCGAGGCCAAAACCAAAAGACATCCGTAAAGTCCTGACTCCTGAAACTTGCTAAAAATGAAAAAAAAAAATACCTTTGAAGAAAAATAGGCAAACATTATCGATCTCAACATGTTTATCAAAATTCTAAATATTTGATAAATTAATATTGAAAGAGTATCGCACATGGTCCAATCCTTACATTGCTAGCTAAGCTAAGGTTGTACAACTGCCAGGTGCATGGTAGATGAAGACTTGATTGCATGATGCAGAAAAGTCTTCTCTCTTTTACAACACATTAACTCTCCCCCTTAAGCATTCATTTAATGGCGCTGCTGCATTTTCATGTAGAGAAGAGAGCAAACATGCCATGTTCGTTGTTTATGATAATCTTCATGTCACCATCGAAAATTATCATTTTCACGTGATATAGGAAAGATTCTGACCTAATTCCAGATGCTAATTATGAGTGCCGACGTTTTAAAGCTAGAGATATTAAGGGTGGATTCGATCCAAACTGCTCAAACTTGGATCAATGTTTGGCCTGATCACTCGAACCCTGTCATTGCGCTGGCATCGGCTTTTTCTTCTTCTTAACAAAGTCTTCCTCTACTTTAACAAGAATAACCTCTTCACTAACAATTTGAATGAGTCAACTTGACCGTAATTTAGTTGTACAACAACCTTAATTAAGCTAGAAAGAATTAAAGATGGATTTGATCAAAGTTGTTCGAGTTTAGATCGATATTCGATTCTACTCGAAACTTCTTGTTGTGTCAGCATTGTCACATAAAAAAACTTGTTTCATGATTATTATTTTTTTTCTCACACAATTCTTTAATCCTCTTTTACTTCTCAAGTTATTATTCATCTTTCCAATGACAACAACTTCTTTAATAATTCCAAAGGGTGAAACGTGATTTCATGTTATTTGTTTTAAATTTGAGTCAAACTCAAATCCACCTTTGTATGAAACTCAAATCCACCCCTAAACAGGACAATGTAATTAAGATTAGATTATTGTATATATAGATTTTTTTTCTCCACTTAGAGATATATATAAAAATGATTTTGGATATTTAATAAATTAATGAATTGATAAGACAAATTGAAATATTTAATTGTTGCAGAATTTCGACATATATGGTCTCGTGTCATAATGTTATAATTCTAGCGAAAAGTCCAATAATTGGTCCCGTCTACCGTTTCTTTCCCAGACATATATTTTGGTTGATTAAATGGACATTAAATTTGGAAGTTGAGCTATTATTCTGTCAAGTAACACTCAAATCACCAACTAAATTAATTAAAATTTTATATTTTTAATTGATTCCAACTAACTTATCTGAAATTCGAATAGATGTGATTATATGGATCTTATTAAATCCATACTAAACCTACTAATAGTTTATTAAATATAGGTTTTAACCATGATAATGATAGTATTATGGTTAGACCGATCTAATCCAACAGTTGGATTGTAACTTAATATGATTCATTCATTAAAACCTTAGCTTAATTCAAACCCAGGAGTATTTAGCCATGATCTAAATCAAATCTGCCACTAAGTTCCAGTCTAACCGGTTGATCCAACCCAAGTTTTAAGACAATGCTTCTAATGTCATATTTTTTAAACCATAATTCTCTAAGGTTTGCATATTATTGTAATTCCCCATCATCATCCAAAATTGTTCGATCTTATCAAAGGCATCTCCTTATTCTTAAATATATGAAAAAAGTTATTTATAATTCATGTTCTAAAAGTCTTATCTTCTCTATTTTATGATAAAAAATGGTTAATTCCAATCAAAATGAAGTTACTCCCTCTAAAAGAGTCAAGCCCACTCCATTTTGGGCTTATATTTTTATACAGCTCTCATAGCTAAATAGTAATTACATGGTTGGATTCGATCCAGGCTGAGAACAAGACCCATCTTGAGATGGATTCAAATTCAAAAAAATTCATTTAACATCGATAAATTAAGACTTGAATTCAATTAAAAAAAGACTATATGTTAAATTAATTCAAGTTAATTAAAACTTGAATGTTTAGATCAATTTAAACTAGATTTGTTTTATAAAAATAAATTCAATCTTTGATTCAAAATTGACACATTCTATATAAAACAAGTCAAACATCTCAAATCTATTTGAGTTCCTATAAAGAAGATTACATAAGAAGAATTTGAGTTCAAACATCTCAAATCGAATCTAACCCTATAATATATATTTTGAAATATTCCTATAATGTTTAATAATCTCAATTATAAAGTAGAAACTGCTTTGAACCCATCAAAATATTTCAATAGAAACTAATAGTTGACACCATATTTAAGTTGGAAATTAAAATAAACAAATGAAACGAGCTAATTTATGAAGACGACTGATATTCGGAGAATAAACTAAAAATTTAATTGAAGCATAATAAAAAATACATCAAATGTTTTAAATTTACACTCAATGGAACAAACTTTCCTGAAAAGAGACCCATTACTAGCATAAAATTTTACACACCTTACTATTGATTTGGCCAAATCTAAAATAATATATACCAAAAGTTGACTTAGGAGACAGTAAATAATGATGCACTTAAATTGCGCTAATTTGTAATACTCATCTTAGTGTATATTTACGATCAATAATTTGAAGAACAACTCTAAAATTTTCAAATTTAGACTTTTTAAAGTTTTTGTAAATATACTTGTAATTTAATCGCCAGTCTGAACTCTTTCTAACTCAATTTCTTGGTTTAACCTTTTCTTTTAATAAGCGCTGCAAGCGGAAGATAATTGAAAAGTTGGTTTGAAGCATGTCCATGTCCATGCCCATATTCCACCATTCTCTCCCATTCTCTCAATGCATTCCAGACGAAAACCAAACACAGCATTTATGTCAGAAGCCTCATGGTTTCCATGTATCAAATGAACATTCTCAGGATATCCAGTCTTTAAAGCAATATGGTTTCCAAGTTGTGCTGCCCTCGGTCAACATAATCTCCAAAAACAAATAGTCAATATAAGGTTATGTCTACGACAGTGGAAGGGAATCCATATTCATCAAACAACCTCATCAAATCACCAAATTAATTGTCCATGTAGATCACTAAAAACTTTAATGGGTGGCATAAAAATCTACTCAGTTGCATAACAAAGCTCACCCACTTCATATTAATCCAAGAAAGACCTCCTATTAGCAGGAGCTTTCATATTTTGAGTACTAAGCAATGTAGAAATAATCTTCTTATGTAAACTCTAAGCACCTTCATAACATGCAGATTCTTCTTCATTAAAAGTTCTAGTAGAGAAGCATAAAGTCACAGTGCAGTTCTTGAGTTGCACATCATAATCTTGAAGGCAATCGTATTGTCTTTTCTCCCTTGTTGTTTTGTAATTATCTGTCCACCATTTTTTGAACTTGAAACATTCAATCTTGGGGATGGAAATTAATTATAGTAGAATCATTATTGCAAGATGCTTGTGAATTAGTTTGAGGGAATAGCTCCAAATTTCATTGATCATCATCATAAGCTGCATTTTCAACAATTAATTTTTTTTTGTAGAATACCAAGATAACACCTCATCAAATACAATATCTCTAGATGTGAGTAATTTCTTTGTCTTTAGATCCATGCATCTCCATCCTTTTCTACATGAGTCATTGCCAACAAAGACAAGCTTCTTTGTGTTTGGATCAAGTTTGAATTACTTAGTTTTAGAGATATGAACTTAACAAATAAAACCAAACACCTAAAAATAGTTTATATTTGTTTTTATATTTCACATAATCTCAAATCTAGACTTTAATTTTTTTCACTTGATCAAGTGACATGTACATTAAACTGCTTTTGTCTAAAGTTCTCAAGAAAGGTTCTTCCCATGAAACCATGAAAAACTTTTTGTTATGTGAGATGTGTCAACTTCCTTTTTGCAATCCCGTTTTGCCAAGAGATGTTAAGATATGTCATTTATCGTGGAATAATATTGTTATCACAATATTGAAAGAAATCGTTTGACATGAATTCACTGCCATTTTTACTCTTAAAACATTTAATTTTGTTTCCAAATTTCATTTTTAATAATATTGTTGAATTCAATAAACTTGGATGAAACTTTACTTTTGTCTTTTAGGAAGTTAACCCAAGTGTACATGGAATGGTCATCCACTAGCACCATAGGGAGAGAAAAGTGAAATAAAGAAAGATCAGTGAAAAAAATCAGCAAGGCTCTAATACGATAAAATAAATAAAAAACATTAATTAATTTATGGAGATAACTAATATTTGAATTGGTGTCCGCGTACGTACATGAATATCTATCTTTCTATCTCTCTGGCTCTCTGTCTATAGAGATGTTGAGTGAGTCTGTCTTGTTGAGCATGAAGATTGAATGGGTGGAACTGATGGAATTGGAATCACTCTCTCTTTGGCTTGTTATCTGAATGATCTGAATACTTATGTTCTTGAGTTGGACATGTTGAATCGAAGTTAATGTACGTATTATTCTCATGCTCTTTTGTTTACCTATAGTATGCATGCATGCATATATGTTTCAGTCTTAAGATTGATCATAGCATGTGTTCCTACACATTAATGCATTATCGAAACTTGTATGTGGTGGGTATAAAATTTAGTTAGTTTGATCTCGAAGAAATTTAAATCCTTTTGAGGGACTGCATATTTGAAAAGTTATTGAAAAACTGAGTATGTGTTATAATTAATCCGTAATGGGAATGGGGTTAAATTGATTACTTGAAGTTGTGTCTGATATTCTTCAATAATTTGCAAAGATCCAAACTCAAATGCAAAAGAGTCAGCCTAGAAAACAATTTAGCTTTGTATTATATCCTAGTTTAAACGTGAAATTTTGGTTGGACTTGAAGTGGGCTTGTTTATGAAAACAAGCTGGTTTGATTAATGTGTTGCTGGAAAAGGGTGTTTAGAGAGTAAGTTTGATTAGCAAAGCTTTCTATTAAGGAAATTGTCCTCGTCAGGAAAACCCAATGACAAGTGATCGATAATATATGTATGAAATTAGAGAAATTTCCTATTACTCCCATACATCTTCTTTTTTCGTTTTTATTTACATATAACATTTATGGTAAATAATAATTCTGGTTTCTAGCATCCAATGTTGCTTTTATTTCCATCTCACACAAGTCATATCTCTTCAAGAATTTATTGTATTTTCTTTGGCCGTGATTTAGGCATTTCAATTGCCAAAAACTACCCTTTAGATTCTATGTATATATATAAACATATATATATATAATTTAGTCATTTAATATGATCCTAAAATATATCATATTAAATGACTAAATTATCCTAAAATGTTGATGTGGGACTCGGACACAAAGGGGTTACCACCCATCCTAGATTAAATGTATTATTTACTCAGTAAAAGAAGTTATCTATATCTATATCTTCAACACTTAGATTATGATAAAAAAAAATAATATAATACTTACTAAATTATTTGTATAAATTAAGGTATATTAATGTAGTTTGGTAGCCGCATTACAAGACCCAAGGATATGAAGGTTGTAATAGATCATGTATACAACCTAAGATCACATAGTAATTAAGGTTATAAGAAAAAAAGTTTATACAATCTTAAAAAGAAAGTAGTTTGAAAATAAACCATTTTAAAGTTATTAATAAGTTTAAGAGATAACAGTTTATCTAAATGGTTTGAATTCAAAAAAAAAATACTTAAAAGTAAAATCTTATTAACATATAAAGTAGAACCTTGCATCTAAATGGGTAGATACTAATGATGATTTATTATCATGCGGTAAAATTATTTTAAATAATAAATAAAATAATATTTAATCATATTATAATATATTATTATTACTATTATTATTTAAATTAATATTTATTATATGTATATATAATATTACATATTTGCATTGTGTTTTCTATCTTAATAAGACAAATAAAGGCTAGATCATGGCTTGAAACAAAGAGAGAATATATTAAGTTGCAAGTATATCAATTTTCATAAATAAGAGATTATATATTAATAATAAATATTAATTTATATATCAATAATAATAATATATTATTATTATATAATAAAATGTTGTTTTATTCTAATCTAAAACATAAATAGTTTTTGTCCTCCTTATTAGAATTTGTTATATTAAAATTTGAAATCTTCATCTTGATTAATTGATTATAAAAGGCAGAGAGGAATGTTTTGAGTAACACGTGGCTTGATACTATTAGTTACTTGTTCATATTGTACCCATAGGAACCGTTTAGCAAGAAGAAAAATGTTCAGTTTATCAACGAAGTGTGCATGATCTGTATATCAAGATAGAGGGTTGACATATATCCACGTGTCTTTATTTTATTGTAAACATTGTCTGAGAAAAAGACCGACATTGCTTAAGCACCGTTCCAGGATTCCCTTATTTTAATCCACACACGCACACATCCTAACTGTCATTCTCAATTACTGACGAAACTATCCCTACAAGTTTCATAATTTCAAATGTTACCCTTGTAAATTATCGTGGTTAATTTTGATGGTATTGTCATAGGTAATATATTTTTTTATATAATTTTAACATTATATTATCCATATACAAATATGATTAATAATAGGTTTTCAATTTTCATTAAAAATAATAAGTAATAAAACTTTCTTACGGTTTTTTTTTGAAATACTAGTGTTTGATAATTTTATTAAATTCAATTTGAGTTATTTAAGTTCGGATTTAAATTTAAATCAAAAGAGCAATGGATTAAACGTTTCCATAAACAAATTAAGTTCAAGTATTAGCTTGTCAATTTTATGTCGATCTAGAGTTGGTTTTTTTATATTTGATCCGATCTTAAATTAAACCTTATTCGGATTCAATTCAAATAAAATTTAATCCTAAATAAATTATTTACATTTACTAACAAAAATATTAAATTTCAAACAAATTTAATTGCTTGTATACGAGATCAAAATTTTGAACCCATACATTTACCATAAAGATTGTATCTTAATTACTTTTATTCTAATGAATATTGTTAGGAGGTCCATCACATCTTAGTACAATATATATTAGAGTGTAACTAGAAAAACAATTAATGATTAATTGTGTTATCTTAATGTGGTTTAACATAAAAAAAAATATATGTGAAAAGGCTTTTGATAGTTTTAATTATTCCCAAGATTTTTCTAACATTTTATTATTCTAATACCACATTATATATCTTTTATCTTATAATGAAAAAATATGATCATTTGGCTTTTTAGATGTATAAATTTACTGAAATAAAATTTAAACATATTTAATTATAAATTATTCAATTAATGAGACAAAATTCTTTCAAAATTATATTAAAAATTTAATAATATTACCATAAATGTAGACTTTTAAATAATACACCAAACAAATTATTTTTAAAATATTTCAATTTATAATTTTCACGTGAATATTAATTTAGTTCTTGAGTAAATAAGGGTAAACAACAAGTGAGACAATTAAAAAATATTTGTTAATCATTAATTTCAAGCTTAAAAATGATTTGGCGGAAGAAAGAAAAGAATGGTGAAAGGAAAGTTGTCTAATCATATAATTAATTATTCTTGGTCTTGGCGGAGATAAAAGCAATATAGGGCCAATACAGTAATTTCAAGAGAATCCTATCCAAAAACTCCACCACAGACTAATTAAACTTAAAAGAAATACGTTACCAACTGGGAAGTGACAAAATAAAAGGACATTTTCGACATTCAAAAGGTAATGGCATTGTCGATATTGTTGCACAACCAAAGGGGGTATTTCAAATCTTTACGTATTTATATATTAATTGATTCCGCCTCTCCCTTATTCTCTCCCAACCCTCTTCACGTTTCAGTCTCTTTGCCTCTTTCCATTTCTCCAATCTTTCAAATTCTCTCAGCGCCGTTTATATCGGGCCTCGCCGCTTCTCGCTAGCCTTCCTTACACCGAGATCCGGCAATATTTTCCAGTTTCTGGTAATCTGTTTCCGGATCCATATTTAACCTTCGAAGTCCCAAATCCAAATCAGTCCTCCTCTTCTGCTTTTCTGTCTCTTTCGCTTTTTTATTTTAACATATAAAAAATTTTAGTCGATTTTGTTGTTTTTTTGTTTGATTTGTAAATGTTTAAAATGCCTATCTGCTTTTTTACGTTCTTACCCTTTAACTTGACGTCGTTTGCTTTTGCCGTTTACTTTAACGGAATTAGTTAGGGAGTCTGTTTTCAACACGTGTAAACATTTTAGTTCACTGCTCGATGAAACGCGAATTTACACTTTTACCATTAGAAAAAAAAAAGCCAGTCTTATTTTACAGTTGTGCACAAAAATTTTAAAAAAATTTTAGGCTGACGTGGTAGATTTGAGATGAGTCACCATCACCACCCTCGAAGGATTTTGACACCTGGAGCGTTGAGAAAGCGGAAAGAGAGAGAAATATTTTACTCATTAAAGCTGTCGGCTTCGGCTCAAGCCGCTGCTAATTCAACAGATTCTGAAGCAGTTTCCCCTGAGCCAAAATGCTCTAATCGGCTTTTAGCCGGGTACATGGCTTATGAGTTCTTAACGAGGGGGACTTTATTCGGTCAAAAGTTTGATCCGGCTCGAACCGAGGCCGTGTCGTTGGAGTCGAAGAGGTTGAAGCCAGAAGTACCAGAGCAGCAGCAGGCGACCGTTGTTAAGGAGCATAAGAGTTTTGCTGAGGTGGCAACCATATTGAAGACGGATGGGGCCCACATCCCAGGTATAGTCAATCCTACTCAGCTGACACGGTGGATCCAGATGTGACGTGTTTGGAGTTACGTGGTGAAATTCTATTGGCCAGAAAACTTGGTATCCACATGCGTACATGAATATCCATCTCTCTGGCTCCTTGTCTATGGAGGCGGCGAGTGAGTCTGTCTCGTTGAACAGGCGAAATTCATGGAATTGGAATCATTCTCTCTGTGGCTTGTGATCTGAATATTTTATGTTCTTGACTTTGACATGTTGAATCTAAGTTAATGTACGTAATCTTCTGATGCTCTTTTGTTTACCAATGATCTGCATGCATGCATGTTTAATCTTAAGATCGATCACAGCACGTGTTCATATATATATATAGTTATATTTATATATCTGCATTAGTGAAACTTGTATGTGGTTGGTATAAAATCTAGTTAGCTTGAACTTGAAGATATTCAAATCCCTTCGAAGGACTGCATTATTGAGAAGTTATTGAAAACTGATTTTGTGTTAGAGTAAATCGGTAATGGGGAGTTAAATTGATTACTTGAAGTTGCATGTGATATTCTTATATAATCTGAAAAGATCCAAACTCCAATCCAAATGAGTCAGCCTAGAAGACAAGATAACCTTGTGTTTTAGCTCAGTCTCAAACTTGAAGTGGGCTCGTATATGAAAACAAGCTGGTTTGGTTAATGTGTTGCGGGAGAAGGGTTTCTAGAGAGAGTAAATTTGATAAGCAAAGGTTTCTATTAGGGAAACTGTCCTCATCAAGAAAACACACGAAGTTAGGGAAATTTCCTAATACTTCTACACATCTTTTTATTTTTCACCCATAAAATTTATCGTAAATAATAGTACTGGTTTCTAACATCCAATGTTGCTTTTATTTCCATCTCTCACAAGTCATATCTTTTTAAGAATTTGTAGTTTATTCTTTGGCAGTCACACGTATGTTCATGTCTGCTCAATACAGGAACGTTTAATGTTTTAAATAAAATTATAGGTACATATGTTTTAGGATAAAAGACTATTTTCCATCCAAAGTATACTGATTTTCTAAAATTTCCTCCGTTAATTTTAAAAATTTCATTTATCAATTTATGACTGGTTAAAATTAATAGAACTCTAATCTCTAAAAAATAAATCTCATTTTTGTCCTAAAAGTTTAAAAACTAATATT
Organism: Mangifera indica; assembly: GCF_011075055.1. NCBI lineage: Eukaryota > Viridiplantae > Streptophyta > Magnoliopsida > Sapindales > Anacardiaceae > Mangifera > Mangifera indica. Next base: position 22,984,576 of record NC_058139.1, on the reverse strand, counting down.
TTATTCCTTAAACCAAGTTTTAAAAAATTACATTTTCCCCGCTGAAGTTTGGTTTCAAAACCCTGTCACATTCTTTGACGCCATCGCTGGCCGTCTCTTCTTTCCGACGGTTTCCCTTCCTTTGACAATCTGTCTTAACTCTACCCTAAACCCTTCAACTCCGAAAGAAGTCATCTGAGAAGAGAAATCGTCTTCCTAAATGACGAAGATGAGATCGATCGATCTCGTCTTCATTGTTTGGGAAGACAATTTCTCTTCTCAAGCGACTTTTCTCGGCGTCGGAGGGTTTTGGGTGGAGTTGAGACAAGCCATCGGAGGAAGGGAAACCGACTGTCTCTCCCTTCCAACGGTTTTTCTTCCTTTACCGGCCTACCTCAACTTCACCCCAAGCCCTCCGACACCGAGAGAAGTCATATGAGAAGATGATTTCTCTTTCTAGACGACTTCTCTCGGCGTCGGAGGGTTTGGGTTGAAGTTGAGACAGGCCGTCGGAGAGAGGGAAACTGTCAAGAGGGAGACGGTCGGCGATGGCGCTGGAGAATGTGACGACATTTTGAAACTAAACCCTAAGGGGTCAATGTGATTTTTTTAAACTTAGTTAATGGAAGAAAATTTAGTTTTTTAAATTTAAGGGGGAAAATGAAATGATATTTAAGTTTATTTTTAATATTAAATATAAAATGATGATTTTACCCTTAAAATTAATAGATTAAAACAGTTATAGGTGGATAAATGAAATTTTTAAAGTTAACAGGGGAACTTTGGGAAATCAGCATACTTTGGGTGGGAAATAGTCCTTTGGCCTTTTTTTTAATATATAATTTAAGTATATAAATGATATATCATTATATGATTAGATAATTTTGAATTAAAAATAAATTAATACTCAATCAGATAATGATACATCATCTGTATAGCCTAATTATATAAAATATATATATATATACACACACACACACATAGCATTGTTCTTGATATTTTATGCAAAAGTTAATTGGATAAGCTGGTGTTGTTTGTTCTTTTAAAGTCCACTACTGCTTTCCTTCTGGTCCGATTTCATTGACATTTTTGCCCCGACTCTTCAAGAAAATTGGCTTTGGCTGTTAACGTGTTGAGCAGTCATTCTCGGCGGTTCAGTGTTGTTTCAGGGGCAAACAAGCATAACTCAAGTCCAAGCAGAAGCTTCAGCTTGAGTTCAACTTGTTTGAGTTTGAATTGGATCAATTTGAATCCATCCTTTGATAACTTCAAACAAATTCTATACTTTGATAATAAATGATAACCCATTCACTCATTCAAGTTAATTATGCGATGACATATAATTTTGGGAAGTTCTTCCACTAAATGAATAGTCCTAAACACAAAGGAAAAGATAAATTTAACGAAACAGTTCCTCTTCCCCCTAGTCCTTCTTGATTACCACTGATCTTGCTTTCAAACTGAGCAAGATAGATCTGAAGTTGGCAGGTAGATAAACCGTGTGTTACAACAAAGGAAAATACTGCAAAATCGCATTGAGTGGCTGATGGTAAAGATGTGCATGCATGCAATGTTATCATATTTTCCCAGCTGATGTAAGATAATTCAGCAATCTCCTTTAACAAATTAAGGGATCAACCGAACACTCTTTACAATTAACTATTTAAAAGAGAAATGAGTTATTGGTTGAATGTTCATGTCAACTAATCACTCTTGATGATTCTTAAATAGAGTTTTTACAAAGGTACACTGATATTAGTATTAGATTTCATTAAGCTTTTTTCCTCATAAAAATTAGCTCAAGAGGTCCTAAAGATCTACCTCTCCTCCTAGTCGAAAGCCAGACAAAATCCCCCCTTTCTCCCTCTTTCCCTTTCTTAAGTAAAGAAAAGGAGGGCTAAGAACATGGATGACATGTGTTATATTGCAAGATTGTTATAATAACGATTACATTCTAATGTGCATTCTAGCAATTGGCTCATAGGTAGAATTTTGAGTTTTTCAAATTCTATAAATATGATTTTGAAAACGTATTAAAACTTAGGTGAGAATAAATCTTTTGGCCTTTTGAAAATGCAATCTTACTACATGTGTATGACCTATTCTATATCATTAATAACTCTAAAATAATTTTCAATTTGAAACCGATGGATGGTATGTGTCTAAAATAACCATCTTTTATCGTATTAAACCAAAAAACCTATGTGCACTTATTTAAACATCAATGTAAATGATGAGATATAATTAAATAATTTTAAAATACATCATTATTAATACTTAAATTAATATTCATTAACGACTTACTTAATTAAACTGGCTGGAGGGTGGCATAAGTTGCTGGGGAGGAGGAGCGGTTGGTGGCCCAATCCAACCTGTACACTTTCAAATGCCTTATTAATACAATTGTAAACTAAACTGGAAAACAATTAAATAATAATATGAGAATAACAACATGAGCGGATATCGAAGTTTCACAATTTTTATATTTAAGAGGATGCATTTTATTTTATTATTTTAAACGATGAAATTTTTAATATTTTTTTATTAGGTAGTTCAATTTTCTTTTTAAATTTTTATTAAAAAATTAAAATTTCATTATTTCTTATTGATAATATCAAACTAATCATTTCTGTTTTCAAAACAAAATAAATCAAAAAATTTAAATTGCGTTTGCTCTAAACATTCACTAGCATACATTGAAAGTTTTGTTCTTTTTATAAGAAAATATAAAAATTTAATTCACTAAATAAAAAGAAAATGAGGGTTAGAGTTACTTTAATATAAATAAAATAAAATTATAATATCTAAAAGTTTAGTTTTTACAAGACCTGTCAAGGGAGTTAGATTTGTCTGACATGGCCTGATAAAAAAATAAAAAAATTATTAAAACAAAAATATAATTAAAAAAATATAATGGCAAACAACTTGTCAAAACCCAAGGTCACGTCACCTCATAGGCTTTGCCTTGCTTATGGACCAACCCAACACACAAAACCCATCAACGGGTGGGTTTAAGCAAGCATGATACAATTAGTGAGCACAGTAAATCGCTTTTGATTTGGTTTGATATAACCTATTATTATAATAAATATTCAATTTATGGACAAAACATTTGACTTTTAAAGACCATGTTTTTTACATTCAAGGATATTTTTTTCTTTTAATTAATGACAGATTTTTAATTTTTTGAAACAAAAATTTTCGTGACCTTTTTTAAAATTTGTTGTAGTGTATTGTCGTGTGTGGTTCTCACTAATAATATATATGCTTCTAGAGTTGATATATCTACCACCTTTGGAGGGGTCGAGTCCTCTAATTTTGAGTTCTCTATATTCTTGGCAAAGAGCGCAAGGTTCACAGCAGAAGTGAATGCTGCAATCTTCAAAAGCATTTCCAGGCAACCCGAATTTCTTTCGTAGTTTTCCTCTTTTACTCCATGACAGCACCCACCCGTATACTGATAGCAACCCATATGTAAAACATTCAGCCATGCAAGCTACAAATTAACACACACAATAATGCTTAATAATATAACATTATATCTCTCCCGTGTATTCTCGATACCTAGAGTGTTACCATATATATATTTGCATGCTTACAGTGTTTTCCTTCCTCCAATACTTCTGCAATTCGGCCGTAGGTCACACACGGCGTAAAAATTGTTATGCAACCTGCAGTGTTGAGTGAAATATTTAATAATTCAAACATTGAAGACAACATGAACCATTACCGGGAAAACTTACATGTACCCACGTCGTCTCCACACTCACATAATTCGGTAGACCATTCTGCTTCCTTAGAATCAAAATCCACATTCATGGCTTTATTCGTTTCGCCTCGAATATGATGATGGAGAACATATTTTAACAGCTACTCCGGTCTCAATATATAATATGCTAACTCAAGGTCTCAATATATAATACTAAATCGTGGAAAATGACATACATAATTATTTTCACAGAAATTATCGTCCCATATGCAATGTTCATCTTCTTTATCGACCACTTTTGTTTTATACACAGTTGGATGGCCGAGAAAATCGAAAAAGCAATTTAGAAATATTCTAGATAATCCTTGTAATATCCTAATTTTGTTTGATTTTTTAATTACATATCTTGTGGTATGAATTTTGGATATACTCCAATGATTTGTCATCTTGCTCAATTTGAACTATTATTGTATTAAAATATTTATAAATCATTTTTCACAGATGTTTTTTCTTTGTCTTCTTGTTCACCGGCCAGAAACTGTTTGAATTATCTCCTGAAAACCTCAATCATTAATTCACTGCACAAAACCCCAAATATTAATCACCTCTTTTTTGGCATTTTACTGGATCTGGATGGCTAGCTGCTTGGTTTTTTCATTAACACAAAATGACATCTCCTTCTACAGTCATCCTCCGTTGCATTGCATCTCCTCACCATTACAAAGTGGATGACTGCATTTTTCTCTTATTTTTAGTTTATTTTTAGTTTTTTCACTTTTTGTACAAATAAATGTACATCTATAGCCTAGCTATTGCCTAGAAAGAAAAGTGTGTAAAATATCATTAATGAGCATTTGGTTCCAGTTAAGATAGATTACCTTAGTAAACTATATTTTATTCTCTTATTTGGTTTATCAATAATAAAATATTACAATAATTTTCTATTATCAATGCTGACGTAACAGGTAATATAAGTGGTAATCTGATTGCCACTTTCATCTTAGGAATTTATAGATTACCAAGGTAATATTGATTTTAAATAATAATTATATTATTATTTATTAGTTTGTTAAGACAAAAATAAATTTATTTTTAATTAATATGAAAAATAATATAAAAAATATTTAAAAATAATTATATTCAAGAGCATTTAAATAAAATAATTTACTAGTAATTTTTTATTACCTTTAACCAAACATAATAATTATTTATACCTATCAAAACTTATCAAACATAGTAATCATTTATACCCAGTAATCTTCTAAGTAATCTATTTTCAAAGTAATCTTTCTATTTTGATAATAAAATATTATCCAAACTAAACGCCCCTTAAATGGAAATAGATTTCTTTACAGTATGTGTCTATGAGAAAATTAAGTAATCCAAAGCCAAGCAAAAACTTTTAAAGGTTGTGTTTAATTTGGTTTAAATTATAAAATTAATCAAGTTTTTTAAAAATTATGATTTATTTTAGTTTTTAAAAAGATTTAGTTTAAGTTAATAATAAATTTTGAAAAAAAATTTTACTGTTTGCATTGCCATTTGGATGGTTTCTAAACAATAAATAAACTATATATTTTTTTAAATATTAAGCTAAATGATTATTTCTCTTCCTTTAAATGTAAAAAAAAAAACTATTTTCCCACTTATATGATAAATTGGTTTAAAACATTATTGAATTTCTAAGAAAATTATTGAAAAAATAAAAAAAAAACTCTCAAACGAAATAACATTTTTTTAAAATTTTATTAAATAATCTTTATAGCTAATTTCTTTTAAATTTAAATTAAAAATTAAAACAAATTTTATTAATACAAGGATAGTAAGAAGTATCAATGACAAATTTATAAGTTTGGGGGGTGACAATAATTTTTTTAAAATTTTAAGGGTGTTAAAATTTTTTCTCTAAAAAATTTTGAAGGTGTATCCATTACCTGTGCCAAAACATGGTAACAACACCTGAACGCAAATGTTGACGTGATAGTATGATTCTGATTATACGACTTGAGGAGTTCACGTGAACGTGAAACTGCTTCCGCTTCCAGTGGCCATATATATATATATATATTGCATTTATTTTCTTCATTTGCGTGCTTAAATTAGGGTTTACCAAATGGTGCCAAAAGCTCCGTCTTTTGGTACTGAAAACAGATCGAACTTCTTCTAGGTAATTGTTTCAATTTTATTTCTTTTTCGATGTTCTTTCTAAGGCTTCCTCTTCCTTACTGGACTCTTATGATTTAATGAAATGTCTGATTTGGTGCTAGCAGAGGATGATCTTGTCCCAGTTATTTACTAGATGCCCCATGCTGTATCTGGGTTTTGTGAATACATATTAAGTTAAATCTTTATTGTGTTTTCAATTAAAAAATATTAATTTGAATGAAGTTAAAGGTTGGGTTCTCTATGGGACAGGCCATTTAACCTATGATTGTCCAGGATGATCTCCAAAGTGTAAATTTCTGTCCTTTTTTCTAAGATCTAGTTTCCTTGACCAAGATGATCTCCAAAGTGTTTACTGTTTTCATGTTTTGATGCTGTCTCTCTAATTTCGTTAGGGAAGGTAAGGGCTACTAATCATGTGTTTTGTTGTCTACTTACAATATAATCTAAATGTTAATCATTCTTTCTTTGCATTGCCACAACATGGACATTCGAAGACTTGAAGGCTGCTGTTTCAGAAGATTTGGATGCTTCACAAATATCAGGTATTTCTTTCTGGTGTGGTTGTGATATATTCAAGTCCTTTCCAACTTCTACTTCATTTGAAATATAACCTCCTAAAAACTTGACTTCCGGGTTGGTTGAAGAAATGAATTTGTTTGCTTAAAATGAGATCTCATCTGAGCACAATTAACAGTGTGCAACGAGTCATTTTATGCTCCCTTTTTATTACGTAATCACAAGTCACTGATGCCTGAGTCTTAGTTAATTAAGCTCCACTGTTGAAATATCGTTTCTTGTTCCAATTACCAGAGTGGAATTAATGGTGATTAGGTAACCTGTGGGCAACATGTGGGCGTCTGAGCCCATAGATGTGATAGGCTGGCTACTTGTTTGCCTTTTGTGATTCTGAGTCTTAAATTACAATTAAAGTTTGTCACTTTCTATTGGTATACTGTAGTCATTATCCAAGATATGAAATTTGGAGTCCAACCGAGGTTGAGAAAGATGGTAAAATGAATTTGTTCAGGGGATGAACAGTTGAAAGTAGATAAATCGGTTTCTTCATCAGAGTCCCTGACAACTCGCTCGGGATTATTCTGCAAGTGGATATTCATTGCGACCTGGCGAGATGGATTTAAAGGTTGATAGTAGCAACACTGAAGAAACAGAGTCATCTCTTGGCGAGAGTTGTCATCTCAAGTATGAGGTTAGTTTCCCTTAAGTTTTGTGCCTCTCTTGCATTTTCAGCATATTGCTTGTTTTACTTAATTAGCTAAATTAATCAAGGTTTTCAAAACCAGACCGGAATAAAAATCATTTTAAGTACTGGTTTCGGTCGGACCGGTCGATTGGACCGTTTGGACCGATTTTATGTAAAAACCTAAAAAAATTATGTTTAATTAGTAATTACATATGCTTTACACAATAAATTTTATATTATGCATACTTTTCAATTTTCACAATTAACAAAATATATGCATTATTGAACATAAATATAATAAGTAATAACAATTAACTTTACATCAAAACAAAATATATACATAAAACAAATCCAATTCTGCAAACACGTACACTATTAATTATTGAACACTAAAACAAATCAGAAATCTAATATATGTATTAAATAAAATATAAAATCAACCAATCAACATAACCATTATTAAACAAATAATATTCAATTCAACATTTAACAAAACATATCAAAAATATAATTTGTTTAACATAAAATTTAATAAATGAATAATTAGTCATTCTTCATTATCACTAATGATAAAAGATCCTGTCATTGCTTCTGTTGCACCCTCTATCAATTGTTCATCTTCTACACCATCTTCTTCAATAGTATTATCTGCAAAATTTATAATTGCACATTTTATTTTCTCACTCTAAAAAATCAATTATTTATATAAGTGTGTAAATATTTATGTAAGTACTAAAAAAATATTTTTAGTTACCTGAGAAATTATGTGACAAATCATAATTTGTTGAATCATTATTAATAGGAATAGATCCCTCACCATAAAGCATTTGATCCAATTCATCTACATTAAGTTCACCAAACTCCTCTTCCTCGTCTACTATCCAGAAATCTGTTTTATCGATACTTTCATAATCAATTGGATCAAAATTTGACTTCTTGTAACATAACCTAAATAGCCAAAATGATAAAAAGTAAAGATTAAAGAGCATTAAGTAAGGTACATGTAAAGTTAGAAATAATCGTTAAAAATGATAAAATAGTTTAAATAAAAATATTTATAAATGTAATGATGAATAATTGATAATTATGTTTATCTATTTTGCAACCGTAAGTTATAATGAATAAAAACAAGATCATTTACATGTTGATGTTCCAATCTATTTCTCTTCTTAGTATGTATGCGTTCAAAAACACTCCAATTACGCTCACAGCCTGAAGATGTTGAAGTTTGACTAAGAATTTTAATTACAAACTTCTGTAAATTGGGAGTACTGTATCCATATGTTCTCCACCATTCATCTAATACAAAATAACATATAAATAATAATGTAATAGAATTTTATAAATTAGAAAAAAGAATCGAGACATAAGAAACGTATAAATTAAATTCATACCAGGTCGTGTGGTTTTGCATGTTTCAATAGCAAGCTAACGTGAAAAACTCCCCTCACGATCACGAAACATTCTACTTTCCTCTACTAACTTCGCCTTACTAACATTAAACATACATATTTTACTCTCAATAACATCCAGAAAACCTTGTAATACCTCTGGTTTTGTGCAAAAAAGATTCACGATCATATTGAAATGCAGGATTCAAGTAATATGCAGCTGCATGAATACCTCGACGCAATGTCCTATCCCACCTCAACTTGATTATTTGAGTATAAGGCTTGTAGAATTTTTTTTTTTCTTAAACAACTTCTTTATCCTCAACCTAGCTCTATACATTCCATCATAGACATATCCCAATGAAGGTCTTTCATCTGAATCTATAATATGAAGCAAACGCATCAATGGTCCCACAACTTTTACAATTATACCTATTTCGTTCCAAAAAGCATTATTCAGAATTATGATCACAACCTCTTTGCCTTGATTACTCTTTGCATATCTAGAATCAATAAAAAACCTGTCAGTGACCATCGCTTGTAAGTCATACTTATGCTCAAAAAGACTTTGCAATGCGATAAAAGTCGTAGCAAATCGGGTTGCACCAGGCCGTATAATTTCTCTCCATCCTTCTCTCTTCCTCAACCAAGCTATCAATAATGTATGATTATAAATGAACTTTGTCACAAGAGGTGCACATTTGGAAATTCTAATAATGTGATCCATTTCACCAATATCTTTCAAAATCAAATTGATACTGTGTGCTGCACAAGGTGACCAAGTAATATTTTTATATTTTTCAGACAATAATCCTCCAGCTGCTTTATAATTAGCTCCATTATCAGTCACAAAATGGACAATACTCTTAGGCCAAACCCATAATACTATTTCCTCAAACAACCCAAATAATGTGTCCGCCCCCTTTACAACACCAGATGCATCCACTGATTTGATAAAACAAATCCCTTTTAGACAATATACTAAAAAATTAATCAGCGACCTACTAGAAATGTCTATCCAACCATCAGCCATAAGTGTACAACCAACTTCTTTCCAATTTTTTCTATAACTATCAATAAGTAATTGCATTTCCTTCTTTGAATCATTCAACAAATTCACTCGTGCTTCATAATATGTTGGTTGCTTATATCTAGACCCAATTGCAGTAATGACATCTAACATAGGTTAGAAATAAATAGAATTTAATGCATTAAGAGGGATGCAAACATCATATAAGAACCTCACAACAGCCATGTCAGCTCTCCATTTGGCTTCTTTTCCAGCCAAAACACTTTTTATTGAAGGTTGAGCCCTACTAATAGTCCTTGGAGCAAAAAAATCCCCAACCCCAATTGGTCTTTTTCTTTTTGAATCATTTGTAAGTCTAATTTGTTTTTTAGAAGACCCAATACCAGTATTACCTTCAGTGATGTTCATAGGAGGAGACAACCCTTCAAATTCTTCAACTGCAATATCACCCTCAAATGGAGGTATAGTAGCACCAAAAGGAGTTGCATGCCTACGAAATTCTTGTTTTTCTTTATTTTTTGCCACAATCTCTTCTAATGCATTCGCCATTTGAAATCTAACATCATGAGGAACTTTAGTGCATGGACCAACATCCCCTTTTTTTCCAGCCAAATGTTGCTTCATTCTATATATACCACCTCCTCTAGTTGTCTTACCACAATATAAAAACTTCAACATCTTCCTTCCATTATCATCTACACTCTCAGAAACATGTGCCCAAGTAATATTGTCTTTCACTCGACATGGTGTTGAAGAAACCCCAAATCCAGATGAAGACATACTTCTACTTTATTTATCTGTTGCATATAAGAATAACAATAAAATCAGAATACCAATTAATTGTGAAATTTCAACATGCATAACTTCATACATTCATTATAAATAACAATATTCGTAATTTGGGCACAATAAATAACTTCATACATTCATAATCCGAATTTCAATATTCGTTATAAATTGTCATATATTGAGTTATTATATGTAAATAGGGTATCACAGAAGATTGATATTCAACTTTCAAATTCTTAAAAACTAATTACGTTACGAATGAAATACATTCAATCCAAACATTCAATATAGATACATAATAAAATTACAAATTCGTAACATAAAATTACAAATTAATAACAAATCAATTAATATTTACTAATTTATATATTTTCAAATTAAGAATTGTTATTTGTTTATATAAATTGACATATTATTTATATATTTTTTAATTTGTTTAAACTTTTAATTTATATACTGTTAATTCAAACAAACCAAACATTATTTTTTTCCAAGAATTTTAGGGTTTTTTCCAAACATTGGTGAATACTAATTCAAAAACTAAAGAGTAGTTAATTATTTGAATAGCAATTCCAAACTTTTTTCCAAGCATTGTTTATGTAAAAGGAGCTTTTGACTGCATGTTATGTAAATACTCACAACATTCTGCAATTCCACTGCATGCAACTGCATCAAATAATCCCTTGAAATATATCAATTAATTACACGACCTTTAAATCAAGCACTTCGGATTAAATGATAGAAATTCAAATTAAAATGTTCAAGGAAAATAAACAACACCAAATACATGAACATCATCAAGCAAAGGACAAGTAAGCTGTACAGGTTCATCAATCATGGTTAATTTATGACTAAATAGTGTTTCAATATACACTGTTTCAATCAAGCACTTAAACCAAATAATCAAATTGAGATCATATTGTTTATTAAACTTTATTTATGTAAATACTGTTTCAAAGCATTGGAAGGAAACACACCAGCTTCCCGTTGTTGCCTGAGAAGTCGCCGGTCACAACAGCAACGGAACTCATCGTCGTCGGCCGCCGTCTGAGACTGAGAAGTCACCGTGAAAGGTTGCAATATAGTCGTGTCGTGAAGCTGCTGTCTTGTGAGCATGCAAACCAACAGCCCTCGGCAGCTTCGTCGTCGTCGTCGACAGACGTCTTTAAACGGTCGTCGGCAACAGATGAATCGACGACCGTTTCAACTTGTGGTGTCGGAGAAAGTCGTCGGCTGCAACAAATCCTTTGCGTCTGCGTGCGCTGCAAGGAACAGGAGGAAAGTTTTATATAAAACTGTTTCTCATACGTAGCTTTTGAACCGGCGGACCGGGTTGGACCGCGGTTCAGATGCGAACCGGCGGTTCAATCGCAGTCCAACCCGATTTTAATCTTAAAACGGTTCTGTGCTTAATAATAGCCGGCTACAGTACCGGTTCATGGTCCGATCAGTTGGTCCGGTCCGATTTTTAAATCCTTGAAATTAATAGTATCATAGTTACAATATCTTGATATTCTATTATCCAACATGGTGGCATGTTTGTGTTGTGACTGATGTTTACTCTCTATATATTCTTTTTGATATGTTGCTTTAACGTGGTATCATCCGAGATAATGTGGAACTGTTGGAGGAGAAAGAAAGACGAACCTAAGATCATGGATGATAGAGTGTTGTTGTAACACCCCCTTGTCGGTCGTCTTGCCCTTCGATGGAAATACTACTCTCTTAGTTTAAACATGCATCTTAAATCACTTAACCTATATTCTCAAGCATGTGAAATGACTAAAATTACCTTATATTAAAATTAATTGCAGAACATATCAAATGTGTACAAAACATCCCAAAACAATAATCAACAAACCAAATAATAAATGACATCCCAAAAGTGTGTGTATATACAAACATTTGAAAAATAATACAATAATAAAAATCGTAAAACAAATCTTAACATCAATTAACATCATCTCATGTTATGATCTGTCTTATCAACACTTTTGATAAAGGTGAAAACTTTAACTTGACACCTCAAAATTTCCTTTTTATTATTATTTTCGAAAGGGAAAATTTTAGGTTAAATTACTGGGTTTGGTAATTGAGTTTTTTTCTCTTACTACCATAAAAAATTAAAAGAAATAAAAAGTTTAGAAGACAATGCAATAATAATCGATTGAAAGTCTTTCCCCTTAAGTAAGTATTAAGAGGATGAAGAGGAAATTTTTTCTTCATGGAGAGGGGACGAAAAATAATTTTTATCTCCATAACGAGGATGGGGATTGAAATCTCTTCTCGCCTCTCCCCGTTGCCATCCCTAGCTGATTCATATTTTTTCTAATTCTAGTAATCAACAAGATGCATGTGGACAAAACACACACACATACACACATACACTTATATAAGACTAGATTCGACCCAAACTCGTTTAAGCTCAAGCTCGAGCTCAAGTTTGGCTTGAATGAGCCTGAAACAAGCTAACTTCAAATGAGCTTGAGCGAGCTCAAGCCTGTAACTTTGAGCTTGAGCTACTCGTCAAACGTGTAAGTTAAAACTTTTGATACAAAATGATATTGTTTTGATCAATATGTATTAAAACGACGTCGTTTTAATAACGAGTAAGTTAAAACTCGAGCTCGAATTAATCTTCAGCCGAGTTCGAGCTCGAATTAAGCTTCAGCCGAGTTCGAACTCGAAATGAGCCAAACTCAATTACTGCAAATCAAGCCGAGCTCGAACTCAAATTCGGTTTAGCTCGAATCCAACTCTACACACACACACACACACACACACACACACACACATGTATATATAATTAAACAAATAGGAGATCATCAATAATTTCATGTTAAAAAAATGTTTCTCTATTTTGAAAAAAATATCAAATTCTAATTTATTTCTAGCGACAATAAAAATGACTAATAAATTACCCTTCTAGGTTTCAGCTGCTGAATACTAAAATTGGTAAAAGATGTGCTGGTCAAATGATGTTACCAAAATTGGTGACCCCGATGTCTAAGAATATTTCAAAACAAAACAAATCGAAATAAAGGAAATTACGGTTTGAACATATAATTATTTTTTTAATCAAAAGATAAACTAACATGAGACAAAAATCCAGTTATCCACTCTGTAAGAGGCTGCTGCTGCATTCTCCATGTTATTGTGCCGATGGGCAGAGGAGGTTTAGAGTCCACATGTTCCAGGGTGTCTTCCAGTTTTGGTTGCTGCTGCCTGGAGTTTCCTTCGACTGCCTGGGACTGCTCTCCTGTTCTGAGGCCGGCTTTTCCAGTCCAGCGCTTAAGCCTCTTGAAAAATTTGATATGCTGCCTTTCTACAGGTTACAGTCTTACATATACCCTTCCGGCTTGCTGTCCAAGGAAAGAAGCTGCTCTCCCTGCTCCAGCCTCTGTACAACAATTGTGCTCCAGGTTGCTGCAGTGGGGAATTTCTGGGTTTTTATTGTGTTCTGCTCTGCAGGTTCTATGTTTACTTGGTTTGCTGCAGTCTGCAAGCCAAGAGATAGCCTCTCTGTTCTGTGCAATCTAGCCAGTTTTTCATTCCGATAGTGCAGCCTTCACGAAGCCTTACTGCCACTTAATCTCTGGCGGATATCTTTGGCATGTACTGCAGCCTATCACCTGGGCCTGCTCCTCTTGTTTCTGTGCATCATTTGGACTTCCAGAAGACTGAACCTGTTATCTCCACATGGTCCAGCCTTGTCATCCGGCCCATAAAGGATAGTGCCTACAGCTCAAGACTTTTTTATTCTACCTCAACAGTGCATACCTGCTGCTCTTTGGACAACCACTCCCAAATGTACGAGGAGCCTGCTTATCCTAGAAAAAAGCAGATTCTTAGTTGTAATTTTTGCCTTTTTGGTTAGCTTTTTGTTCAATTTAGATCCCCAGGACAGGCTTGCTCCCTCACTTGTACAGTTAGATGAAAAAAATTTGTTTGACCATCTCTTAAACTCTATCATGGTAGGAAGCGGAGGTGTCCTTTTTTTTTTTTGTCTTTGCTTAGCTACCTTGGTGCAAGTCTGGCTGCTTTTTGCTAGTGTCTTAGGCTATCCCTCCCGACTAGGGGAAGAACTTAGGTTGTTCTCAAATCCTCCTATTAGGAGGGCTTTTTGTTGTTTGTTAATATATACTTTTAATTTAAAAAATAAAAATAAAAAAGACAAAAGGGTGAGGGAATGCAACAGAGAATGGCAGTAAAAAGAGATGTCATTTTGTTTTTTTACTTGTATCTTGGTGATACTTTCTTATTATTTTTGTAAGTAAAATGACACAATAATATTTAATATATTAATAATATATACAAATATAAGAATAACTATTAATATATTATTATGTAATTGTATAATTTTAAATTAAAGATAAATTAATATTCAATTGTATAATGACACGTCAATATTTATATTCATTATTAATACAAATTCTATTACTACATAGAACAAAGATGTATATATTCATCTTATATTGAATTTATGAATCATTTTTTTACCATTTTATCAAGAGGATTTATATTTAATGAAAGAAGAGGATTTATATCAGGAGGATTTTATCAAGAGAATCATTTTTTACTATATAGAACTAGTCCAACTTGATTCCAAGGCTTGGCTCCAACAAGGCAATACGGAATCGGAGCTCAAACTCAACAATTTAACTCGAAATTGATTTATTTGTCTATCTAATAATATTATTAATCTCATCAATAATATTGTTCACTCAATCGCTCACTTTGTCAACAATTTTTTGGTAATATTATATACAAACTCGAATAAATTTGAACATTATAAATATAATCTCAATCCAAGCTGCCTGAGATTGAAAAAAAGTTTTAAAAGGTTATTTTGTAGATAAATGGTTGTCTATTGAATAATGGAAATTTCTCTTTACAAGTAAATTCTAATTGGCAAGACAACTACAAGAAGACACGTTGGTGGTGTATTTAGAAATATACGTGGGTATATAACGAGAAAAACCTAATATCACGTCCAAGAGTTCCACCAGAGAGACGTTAGACTTTGTAACGGCTATATTTCATTTAAACTTCAAAACAAATTTTATTCATCTCTTTCCATTTGAAGAACACCATAACAAATCTCTCTCCTTTCTTCCCAAACCTGAACTCAAAAGCGTTCTCTTTCAATCCTTGAAGCTCCGTTGAAATTTAAATTCAATCTTGAATCATCACCTTTGTCTTTGGGATTTGCCTAGGAAAATTAGCCAATCAATCTTGAAGTTTTTCCTTGACCGAACACTGGGTTTCGTTCAAAATGGCTCCAACACCGTCATCTTCCAAAGCAAACCAAACTCAATTCAAAACCCCACAATCAAAATACCGTCTTAACTTCACTTCAGCGAGAAGCACGGCACACCCATCTTTAAACCCTAACTCTACAGCCAAAGAAGTCCCACCACCACAAGAACACCCGATAGAAGTTATTGGAAGGATACGGAACTTTCCCAATAACAGTACGAAAGAAAAAGAAAAACCCATTTCATTCTTGCAAATCAACCCAGATAATCAAACTGTGAGATTGAGGGCTGAAATTGGGTACAGAGATTTTACTCTTGATGGGGTTTCTTTATCTGAGGAAGAGGATCTTGATTCCTTTTACAAGAAGTTTGTTGAGTCAAGAATCAAAGGAGTGAAAATGGGGGATAAGTGTACAATCATGATGTATGGACCAACTGGCTCTGGCAAGAGTCACACAATGTTTGGGTGTGCTAAGCAAGCAGGGATTGTGTACAAGTCTTTGAGGGACATTTTAGGAGAAGATAAGGAAGGAAGTGGTGATGATAATGGGGATCGAATTGGGTTTGGGACATTTGTTCAAGTGACTGTTTTGGAGATTTATAATGAAGAGATTTATGATCTTTTGTCAAGCAATAGTGGGGGTGGATTGGGGATTGGCCTTGGGTGGCCTAAAGGCAGTGGATCTAAGGTAATTTTTTTGATAATTTTTTTCCTTTAATACTTGATTATGATTTTTCATTAATATGAATGTGATTCTGTACCAGGGTGTTGTTTGTGTTGCTAAGATTTCTTACTTTCTTTTTTGTGAAATCCTTCTAATATTGGTAGTATAATTATTAAAATTTTTCCAAAATTGCTGTTGGATGATTATGTATTTACTTTGCGAATCCTTGTTATTTTTAGCTTAGATATTGTCATTGTTATGCATTAAAAACTTCTCCTTGATTAGACTCACAGAAGCACACCTTAAGGACAAGTAGCTAATTGATCATCAATTAAACATGTTATCCGCAAATCATCTCAAAGTGCAAATAGAAGTCTTTTCACCTCATATAGTGGACACAAAATTACTCCACTAATTTCAGTCGCCTAACATTGTTACATTTAGGATAGATATTGTCAATGTTGTTCGAGTATATGAAAGAGAAACTTTCTCTGTTTAATGGAGATATCATTTGGAATTTATGCGTTAAGTTAATAAGCATTTGTTATGGAATTGGATTTCTTTTGTTATTGAGCTATTGATGAAATTGTATAACATTAGAGATGGCACAGTTGGTCCATGCAGACTTCTGTTACAATTTGAATTAAGCATTATTTTTTGTTTTGTACGATAAATTTTAGGTAAGGCTTGAAGTAATGGGGAAAAAGGCAAAGAATGCAACCTTCATATCTGGAACTGAAGCTGGAAAGATTTCCAAGGAGATTCAGAAAGTGGAGAAAAGAAGAATTGTGAAAAGCACGCAATGTAATGAGAGGAGTTCACGAAGTCACTGCATGGTATAAAGCTTGCTGCAACCATTCTATAATATTGCCAGAGTTAGAATATGCACAAACGATCCCCAATGCACATGGCATTATACTTTATAATTTATTCAGGTCTTAAAAAGTTTCTTGATGTTTCAGAATAACTTGACACACATATATATCCACAGATAATTCTTGATGTTCCAACAGTGGGGGGAAGGCTGATGCTTGTTGACATGGCTGGTTCTGAAAATATTGATCAAGCTGGTCAAACTGGATTTGAGGCGAAAATGCAGGTACTCTTTTAAGGCTATCCTCCTGGCCTTTTTCAATTTTTGTGCTTAAATAATCATCTCACAGTAATTCACTGCCACTCTGGATTGCCTGAGGTTTTTTCTCTTTTTTTTTTTTAATAAACTTTTTATATCAATCAACATTGATCTATGCTTCCCCGGAAATCACAGACAGCAAAGATCAACCAAGGAAATATAGCATTAAAGAGAGTCGTTGAATCCATTGCAAATGGTGATTCTCATGTTCCTTTCAGAGATAGCAAATTAACAATGCTTCTGCAGGTAGGTTACTAATAATTCTGGAACTTTTCACTAGGCTTTTCTGCTTTGTTTGATGAGTTTTTCCTTTTTTCTGCAGGATTCTTTTGAGGATGATAAATCGAAAATCTTAATGATTCTGTGTGCAAGCCCAGATCCAAAGGAAATACACAAGACTGTCTGTACCCTTGAGTATGGTGCAAAGGCAAAATGTATTATTCGTGGGCCTCATACCCCGGTCAAGGATAAATTTGGCACTGAAGATTCCACATCTGCTGTCATTTTGGGATCAAGGATTGCTGCCATGGACCAGTTCATTTATAAACTGCAGCTAGAGAACAAGCAGAGAGAGAAAGAGCGTAATGAAGCACATGAAAAGCTCTTAAAGAAAGAAGAAGAAGTTGCTCTGTTGAGGGAAAAACTCCAAGTTGTAGAAGGGAAGGAACCTGAAGTAAGTGAACAAGAGATCAACCTGAAGGTAACAGAACGAACTCAGGTTCTTAAACGTGAGCTGGAGAAGAAATTGGAGGAGTGTCAGAGAATGGCTGAGGAGTTTGTTGAAATGGAGAGGAGAAGGATGGAAGAAAGGATACTGCAACAGCAGCAGGAAGTTGAAATGCTAAGAAGGAGGTTAGAGGAAATCGAGTATGAGCTTCGACATTCAAGGGATCAAGAGGTTCGTGGTTCAAGGGACTTAGAAGGAAGCAGCTTTGCCAGAAGGCTGATGGGCATTTATGCTGATGAGGACCCAGGGATGGTAAAATCGATGGACTTAGACATGGGTGATGAGCCATCTACTCGTGAAGTGAAATATGCATTTGGGAATTTTAATCAAGTTGATAACACCAATATCCAAGGCTTGAGCAATGATTCTCATTCAAAAACTTCTGCAGACGTTTTAGATCCCAATCTTTTTACATCTAGATATGGCGACAAAGTATTGTGTTTGAGCACTGTATTTGAGGAGGAAGAAGTAGAAGAGGAGGAGGAACATAAAGAGAATGAGGAGGATGAAGAAGTGGAGAAGGTTATGATAGAGGAAAAGAGGGTGTGCTCGAGCAGAATGGTTGACGGAAGTAGCCCCAGTATTGGTATTATTGCCGACTCCTTGACATTTTCTCCTCAAAAACTGTATTCGACATCTAGTGAACCTGATAATTCAAAGGATTCAGCATCCTCTAGAAGAGCAAGAATTCAAAATATATTTACCCTTTGTGGAAACAACAGGGAGCTCTGTCAACAGACTAGAACTCCAGTCCCTGCAAAATTGAGTACTGAAAACGTTGATCCCCTTGCAGCTCCAATTGGGGAGTTTTCCACCGTAAGATTTTAGACTGGGAGTCACTATTACATATTCGAAATGTTGTTTATGTTTGTATTTGAAGTTCTAATGGATCTGGCTTTCATTTTATGTAGGATCCCACTGTGGCTTCAGTCCAGAAAGAGAAAGTAACATCAACAGTGGCTACCAAACTTCCATTTGGGAACCTGTCAAATGGCCAGCTTTCTCCACAGCCATTAAGTCCAATTCAGAACAAACTGCCTCTCACACCGAAGCAAAGTGATTGTCTTCCTCTCGAGGTAGCTCCACATCTAAGCACAACGCCGTTCATTACTCTTAGAAAAAATAAGGTTTGAAGATGGAGTGAATATGCACATTCCAATTCAGCTAATGTGTTGAATGAAGTGCACTTCTAAATATTGACATTTGCACTTTGGTGCCAAAATGTTGTTTTGTTGATATAATGGGAACAACAAGCGTGTATACGAATTATATATTATATGTATGTTGCTTTTGATGCTATATCAATGCCCTCTTCAAACAACTTTTATTTTCAGTATAAGATTCAGCCTTTTTAAGTTTTTCATATTAATGATAATTCTCAATGATTGTGGATCTGGTTTTTCTATCCTAAGATTTATCCATCCAACCAATCTGGGTGGGGTTTACCAATTACCAAAATAAAATAAAATAAAATAATTCTCAGCCTTGAATGCAGCTTGTTATTGTTAAAAAATGATTATAATCTGATCTTTTTGTTTCAATAATTCGAAACAAAACCCAGATTGTTTTTACTGCAATAGTTACTACATTTCTACTAATAATTACCAAATCCCATTGTTATTCATAATATTGGACAAAGAAGTTAAATATAATTACACTTTTTTTTAACAGTGGATTATGTAAACTTGTATTTTACTAATCTCTAGATTCCTTCTGAACTTCTATCTCATCCTTTCTCTTCTTCATTCGCTTCCAAATCTGAACCTATTTGCTGTTTCTGTTCTTTGTTTTCTGTCCTGACTCACTTCCACCAGATTGCTGCTTTGATTTTTTCCTGCGAGATTGTTTTGAAATGCCAGCAGGATCCTGAGAAGATGACTCATTGCTAAGATTTGAACTCTGGCCCCGTCTTGGAGAATCTAAAGCTCCTGACTTTGGGGAACTTAAGAGTGAGCCAGAGCTGCCGCTAGATGGTTTCCTTCTCGATTTTTTCTTTGGCTTCTCCTTTGAATCCTGTTTTTCTGCAGCAGTTTGACTTGTATAAGCAAGATTGTGTAAAGTGAACTTGAAACAGTGTACAAGATCAATAAAACAAATAGTCATACAGTACAGAGAAAGAACAAGTACAATTTGTCCTGGTTCGTTTGAAAATCGGACTACGTTAAAAACAGTCACCTGTCTCCTTGTGAATTGTTGTGTCAATTGTTAATGTATTTATATATTAAAATAATCATCCCTCTGGGAAATTCTAAAGCCGCTCGTCATGGGAGAAGCCCAAAGTGTCTAGCGGCTTAACACCTTAACCACTGAACGAGTAAGGAGCGAGTAGTTAAACACCACTAAAGATAACAGAGCCTCTAAATGTGTCATTATAGTGATTTAAAAAAGTCAAAGTGGTCGCTACCTTCAGAAGATTGCAGTAACCAGTTAAAGACACGAAATTAATATTCAACAAAGGGAAACAAACCTTCCGGGGTCAAATTTTTTTCAAGGTTCTTTGATTGAACAATGGAATTTGAAGGCTCTTTTGCAACATCACCAGGTTTAAACGTAGACATCTGCACAAGTTTTAGAATCCTGGTAGTCATTATCAGGCTATGCGAACAAATATCCAGCAACTAATAAAGAAAAATGGCATACCCAGCTAGGTTGATTGGCAGATGCACCTTCCAATCCAATGTGAGAGACATGCTTTACATCTGTGGGAAGACCAATTTCCATTTCTGGTTCTTTTGAATCTGGAAAAAGTGTCAGAAGAAATAATTGATAATTGTATATGAAAAATTTCAACACAAGTTAAAATTGAACAATACCAAATGCTTGTGTCATGAATCTTAATCCTCTCAAAAGGCTCTTGATCGGTGCACTCATCGTGGTTACAAAACATCGATCAGAATAGTTCCTGGTGTTTGTTCAAGTGCTATTTGCCAATGTCAATATTCAATAAAAAGTCCTGGAAGCTGACAATGAAAAAGAAAAGAAAACATCAGGATGATGAGAAAAATGGTTTTTGCCCCATATCATAATGCTTTCACCACTGACACCATCTTTCTCTCAAAGACTGTTTAAACTTATGTTCATAATTATGAATATGACAAAGGGTCAATTTGAATTTGATTCGAATCTAAAATTATTAACTTGAATTTAACACATTTGAGGTGAGGAATGATAACATCTAAGAAGGTAAAAAGTAATTAAAGAAAAAAAGAATCACGGAAAAAGAATATAAAGTGTCAAGTTAAGCCCAAACCCAAGGTAAAAGCCATGATTCAATTTAAAAGGAGCACTTTTTGTTTTTAATAATTTACTCAAAAATTAAGAAGTTATGAGAGCCACTGCCCCCTATCCTCCCTTTTGTTATTGTCTGAATTGTTTTGGCTTGGATCCACCGCCACCATAAATCAGGACAAACATTTTTCTTTGTCTAAACCAATAGAAATCATACAAAAAAAAAAAAAAAAAAGTCGTGTAGCACATTTCACATAGCGCACCTCTAGAGAAAAAATAAAGAAGATCCCATGATGCTACCGTTGCTTGCGACGAACAACCCAGTATAAATTTTCCAATATCACCGGCGAAGGTCAATTGCAGAAGCATGGTGTGGATGTCATGTTGATGAATCCTGTTGCCAGAAAGGGAAAAATGGTGCCAGTGTGGAAAATATGGAGATTGAGGGAGAAGATGACACTGGAAAATCAGAAAATTGGGAGGTTTTGGTATGACAATGGCGGTGTCTGTTTTGGTTGCCCGCAAATGGGAAACCAGAAGAAGAGCAAATATTCGGTCAAAATCCTGACACAGAAAACTGAAAATGTCCTAACATTATGAGCTATTTTTGTTGTAGTTTTAATGAAGGCGCGGGAAGAACGGTTTGGGTAATGTACATACTCAATCACCCGTGACAGCCATTGACTTGGTTTCATTTTATACCAACAAAAAATTAGGTGAATTGTGTCATCCGCCATAAGTAGGGTTTGATTCAATTTCTGTCAAATTTGAATAAGATTTGGTTTGAGATTGATTTGAATTCAAGATAATCTATTTGAGATTGACAAGTTAAAGCTCGAATTCAATATTTTTAAAATCATACCAATGATCAAATCAGTTACCTCTGATTTATAGTTCAACTAATCAATCCTCAAATTATTATAGATTTCTTAAAAAAAATCAACCATTTAACACATATTTTAAACATAAATCAATTCTAATCAATCGTATGAAGTTTATTAGAAATAACTTTATACAATTATCAATAACAATTAAATATATTTGTTTATTTAAAACATGCATTTCAGTTCAATAAAATAAAAAAATAAATAAGTGAAAAAAAATTTCAAATATGTTAATCAAATAATTCATATTTAATTATATAGATAAAGAGAAAAATCAATTATAAATTTTATCCTTAATTGAAGAAGTGAAGGTAATTAAAGTATTAAGTTGTATATTTTAATTTTAAGTTTAAATTTTGACTTTTTAAACTTTCATATAATGCATTAATATATAAGTAACACTATATACATAAATAATAAGTAAAAAATTATATATAAATAATGATATAATATTATATTTTTAGATTTTATTTTATTTTTAATTTAAAATCATTCGATCATAAAATGATATATCTTTGTTTGTATGTAAGTTTTAATTTTATATATATATGCGCAGACAAAAGGATAAAAATGTGTAAAAAAATTTAAAAAACAAATGATTCAAGAGAGAGAGAGAGAGAGAGATGGTGCACTGTTCACATGAAGGCAGTTAATGTCTACTGCTTGCTGGAAGTTAGAAAAGCTAAAAAATAGTTTAAAACTTTGTTCAGGTCTTGACTAGTTCATCAATTTTGATTAGGTTTATAATTGAGTCTTAAATCAACCTATTTATTTAGGAAAATCGCATTAGATTGTGGATTGGTTCAATTGAATTGGGTGAACTAACTGGTATGATTCGATTTTAAACATATTGTTTTAATTCAGTTTAAAAATAATTTTATTTTAAATTCAATCTAACCAATTCAAACTCAAACACTTAAATTGACTTAAATTTGACTTATTTTATTGAAATGAGTTATACTTTACTCAAACTTGATTTGTTTCGATACAAGTTTGAATTCAAACTTGAGTAACTTAGATTAAATCTAACTTTAGTTATGAACTTATAAGTTGGTCTGAATTATGACTAGGTATAAAATAATTTTCCAACATTTATATAAGCTTATAAACAATTTACAATTTTTTAAATGTCAAAAGATTTATTCTAAGTTTTCACTCTTTAATTTTGAAGAACTTTTTTACTTACCCATAAATAGTTAAAATTAACCGAATTTGTTAGTTTTAAAATTTTATCTCTTTTTCCCTCTTAAACCCTAAAAACTGATAATTCCCCTTCGGTTAAGTTTTAAAAACTAACATTTCTCCTATACAGTTTAGTTTTCAATCTCCAACAAGATTGTCTTACTTGTCTTATTTTGAGAAGACAAAAAACTATTTCTTCCCAACTTGGAATGATGTCAGCCAGAGAAAGAGATGAAGAGAGAGAAACCACTAGAAGGAGAGGCCATTGATGATGAGATCGAAGAATGAAAACTAAACCTTAAGGGGAAAAATATTATTTTTTTAAAACTTGGTCTAGAGAAAAAATTGTTAGTTTTTAGAGTTTATAAAAAATAAAGATAAAATTTTAGCTTATTTTTAATATTATAGATAATATAATAATTTAACCCTTAAAATTAAGAGACTTAATAATCTATAAATAGGTAAAAAAGTTTTTTAAAATTAAAGAGTAAAATATTAGGGAAAACAACCATCTTTGAATCAGAATAAGTCCTTTGTCTCTTCCTAAAAGAGTTTTTCCCCATGGAAACTCTTTTTATTTGTAAAACAATTGCAATGGAAACCTAACCTAAGCATAGTATTGAATAATAATTTTTGCCCCGTAATTTAAAATGGATTTTTTTTTTAATTAGAAAAAGAAGCAAATGGAAAAATAAATCTTATACATCTATGGTTGTAGTTACTAGTATTATAATTGAACCGAAATAAATATTGTTAAGCTAAAACTTAGATTGATTATGTTTATATAAAGCTCAAGTTTGATAAGCTCAAAATTTTTTTATTTGAACTCAAGATAAGAACTTTAAATTCAATCTTATCACAAGTTTGACTTGTTATAATTAAACTTTATAATTTATATATTTATAAATTACATTTATATTAAAAATCATTGAATGAGATTTTAAAATTTTTAATAAAAGATTTTAAATTTTTAAAAGTTCATTAATACCAAATTTAAACTAGAGTTGATCAATATCGCATTGAAATCAATCGAACTTGGCGTAAAACCAAACCCAACTCCGCACATGCCAAGGCAAAACTAACTTGTTCTGCTCATTTGCAGTGCTAATTTTTTTTTTTTTTGTTAACCAAGAACTTGACCGTATTGGTTGAATAAATAAACTCAAACCATACTTAATAATTATTGTATCAAATAAATCAATATTTCATAAATATGATAGAAACTTAAACCCAGACTTTCCCTATAAAAATTCTAATTTTTCCCCAATTTTGCTAATTCTGGATATCTGCAATGCCAATTGTTATTCATTAGATTTTGTCTCTTTTTTTATTTTTTCAACATATTTTCCTAATCTTGTACTTGGATTTTCAAACTAATGAAATTCCTACAAATACGAAAAGAAATATATTGGATTATTCAAGTGTTTTCCAATAAATTCAAGCTGATTTATTTCTTTTTTCTTTGTTTTTAGCAATGTAATTTTAGAAGCCTCACGCTGAAAAACATTTGCCCAATTCATGGCAGCACTGAATAAATCATCTGCGGAACTCATTTTGAAAAGACTTTTAAAACCGAAAAGGCCCTCCAAAACCACAAAGGAATCAACCAGTTCAAGGAGGCCAAATGCTAAGCCTAGAACGAGAAAATTCCCATCAAGATTACTACCCAAAATCAAAAAAATAAGTGCCAGTCTGAAATCAAACATGTATTAACTGTAACTTATATAGATCAAAGTCATCAATTATTTTTGGTCATGTTTGGATGTTTAGAAACTGAAATAAGATGTAACAACATAATACGGTACACATAAACAACAGCTGCGAAGCAGAGAATTCTTCTATCATGAAGCTTTCAGATCATCCATGCCAACACTAGCCTGCATCAGCAAAAAATATTTCAAAGTGACATAGCCATGCTGAAATCACAGTACAGGAAAAAGTAAAACAATATCCCTCCATAGAAAAATCAATATTTGTCAGCCCAACTTTCAGGTTTCTTACAGCCCAGAAAGAGTGTTCCAGCTTCTCTAAAGTTTAAACATAACCTCAAGATTTGAATTTCACTGTTTGACAACTTTTTTATTATTATATCCTTCTATTCACAAACGATAAAAGTTAAATGATAAATTAATCTCATTATTCTTTAGGAATAATCTCAAGTTATATACAATTAATAACAGAACATACAATGGAAACTAAAAACTAACTTGATTGATTTTCCTAATAAAAAAAGGAAACAAAATAAAAGAATCTAAACTGAATAATAAAATCGCAACTAAATCCCTAAAAAAATAGTAACAATCTAAGGTTTCCTAAATAAAAGGAAAATTTGTATTTCTCAACAATAAGCCCATTAGTGAGATTTTCAAGGGCAGGGACTTAATATAGGCCAGCAAACAGATTTTTCAGTAGACTTGGCATGACAAGGGGTCACAACCCACAATCAAGAAGATATAACTGCATGATCGAGAACATTATCCAACCTAAAGCCTGAGGTTGATTTATTCACCTAATTTTCTGCTGCATGTTAGTTAAAATTATTACATTTTTCAAAGTTTAACATTTCACAGCAGTAGATTCCAGACAAAGTTGTTCAGATCCTGGAAAAATCTTACCAGAAACTTGTGGTTCTCTTCAAGAAATGGAGAAAAAGTAGTACAAAATTTCTCCATGTCAGCATTTACATCACCAGAGCCACGTATCACATCCATGAACTTCTTCCTATCAGGTGCAAGCTTCATAGCAACCTGTAGTAGTACAGTATGAAGTCAAACGTTCTAGAACTGTTGTGCATTAGCAAGGAGAGGTCCCACAAAAGAGCAAGAACTCTTTTCATCTGTTAACTTAACACATACAACTTTTAACAGTATAGGAGATAATTAAATAACCATTTGCTTCTTGGTTCTTACATACAGAAAAAAGAGACTCGGACTTAAGGAATTTTTTTCATCATTACAAAAATAAAGTAAGATTACAAAATAAATTGCCTTCCACAAGTGAAGTATCATCATACAAAATTTTCCTCCAACTCTTAGATGCATCCAGTTTAAGGAAAACAAAGGGTAAAACTACATGTAGGTAGTAATGGACAGCAAGGTTTATTAGTTTATGGCTGTGCAACAATATGTTGGATCCTTAATTACTAGAATAATACATCAGCACCATTGATGAAATAAAATGAACTAATGTGGACTTGAAGAGAAAGAACTAAACTACCACAAATATTAGAATTTGACTTCAATTCAATAATCTAACTTAGGGCAATGTGAAGCAAAATAGTGCATATATTTATATCCACCATGGACAAGATAAAGAGCATTACAGTGAAACTTGAACTTGCAAGCCAGCCATGCCATTTCTTCAGGGTCTTAATATAGGATTCTGTACAAGCTTGTGACATTGTCCAATCTGGATGTGCAAGTAAGTTGCGAAACAATTCCACCAGGAAATCCATTGCTCTAAAGAATTATCAGAAAAAAGTAAACATGAATAGAAAAGATAATTGATACTCTCAAGAAGCTCTGCTACTAGAACATATTAAACGCAAAGTAGTCTGGAGTCTCATAATTCTATCAATACCATCCTAAAGTGAAACTAAGATTCCCTAACATAAACAATAGAGGGGGAGAGCAGTGTGCTAGCAACTTCTTATCACATTCTTCATCTTTACTTCATTGTATATTTTTAACAAACTTAAACCATGGTCAGAACACCAGACTAGGGAGAGATTTCATTTTCGAGTACTTTCTTCTACATACTTCAACTAAAGGAAATCAAACACATATGAAAGAAGCAAAAAGGAAAGAGTTTCTATTATTTCCTCCATATTGCTTTTTCCAAATCCTAAACCCTGGCATCTCTCAACATTATCAAACCCTCATCTATCCATGAAAAGATTCCCTTGGTTATAGAATAAAACAAGAAAAAGAAGTAAATTATCAATGAACAACAAAGCAACAGATGGTACAGGAAAAAAGATTTATCTGCAGGATACAATATGTACCTTGTCAACCAAAGAAGACCATTGGTACAACTAGATGATCCTTTGGCAGTTTTAGCTGAAACTTCTACTTGTACTAGGCTGTACAACTTCTCAAATTCAGTGGGATTGGATAGATATTTATTTTCCAACCTCTAAAAGCAAAACAGACATCAGTACAAAATTATATAAATCAACTGCAACACATGACTTTATACTTTATTTGCAGGCGTAAGTTTTACAAAACAACCCACATCAATTTCTTCATTTGAAAACATTCATGCAAGGCCACCCATATCCTAAGAAATATTCAATCATAGTAGCTATAAAAAAAGTTACATCATATTATTTTACAAAATATACACATATTGAATGGCATAAAAACACACCTTGATGAAAATCTATATCAGTGAAAAATGAGTGAAAGATGCATGAGAGAAAGATCTTACTGTTATATTACCACCAATATCAGACTTTACAAGGGAAAGGGCAGCTCCAAATTTATCTGAAAACAAAAACTTTACTTGTTAATATCCATCTCCCAGGAAGCAAATTACAGTATAGAAACTGGTGAAAGGAACAAAACCCATCATCTTTCACAAGAATTAGTACAAAGACAAAATCAAACTGCCACACTTACTGCAAATCATGAACACGTAGCAGCTATGAAAGGGCAAGGTAAAATGCAGATGCAATGGGAATAAATAAATAATACTAAATCAAACTGGTAAAAGGAAAAAAATCCCATTTTTAACATGAATTAGTACACAGAAAAAGTCAAACTGCCACACTTACTGCAAATCATGAACATGTAGCAGCGATGAAAGGACAAGGTAAAATGCAGATGCAATGGGAATAAATAAATAATACTAAATCAAACCGGTAAAAGGAAAAAAATCCCATCTTTAACATGAATTAGTACACAGACAAAGTCAAACTGCCACACTTACCGCAAATCATGAACTTGTAGCAGCTATGAAATGACAAGGTAAAATGCAGATGCAATGAGAATAAATAAATAATACTAAATCAAACTGGTAAAAGGAACAAAATCCCATCTTTCATAGTACAAAGACAAAATCAAACTGCTTCACTTACTGCAAACTATGAACATGTAGCAATGTAGATCCAATGGGTAATAAATAAGCATTTACTAAGAGTATGTACAATGTTAAGCTTCAAGCTTCAACATAACGATAAGATCAGCTCATAAAACTGCTTAAAAATAACACATAATTAGCAACAAATAGAGGATGAAAAAGCGTAATAAAGAAACACCTATAACAGGCAAAATCAATTTGCAAACATCCAAGAAAGGCTTGGTGAGCATTTCCCCTTGTTCAGATTTGACATGCTTCATTCCTTCGAGTGATGGAGTAAACACTGTTCCCTCCATTTCTTCGTAAATTAACTGCAAGTAAAATTAATCAGAAAAAGAACTGAATCGTTAGCTGATGATTTCAATCAA